>NC_053156.1:77395434-77644114 GCF_016835505.1 Polypterus senegalus
CCCACTGCGTCACCGCGATGCCTTTTTTAACACCGTGTACATCAAAATCACAATAAAACATATACAGTAATACATATGGGAAAAAGGGAGGGTACACTCCGTCTACCAAAGTTAACATTAAGAAAGTTTGTTCTGTACATCTTCAGAAAGAGGAAGAATAACATTTTATGTAAGGTTGTACAATTCCACTGTGAGTAGCTTTCTTGCTAAGTTTGCATTGTTTTCTTCAAATCCCTCCTTGCTTTATTGCTGTAGTATGTCTGAGTGCATGGACCACATGTTCATTTTGCTTAAATGCTCATTGGCATCTGCTAGAAAAAGTTCAATAAAGGAAAGGGTTGCCTGTGTACCATTTATATTGGGTCACAGTGAGTGACTGTTTTAACTGGATAAGCAGCAAACCCCTTTCTTGTGAGAATGTAATTTTTGTATCCTTAGTATAACCAACACAGGTTAGTATATTACAAAGGACAAGAAAAATAGATGCTGATTGGAACATAACTGCTTCATAAATTGTAGTACTGTATATGGAGTAAGGAGTCTAAAGTGTTGCATTATTTTCTTAAATACTACTTAATGATGTTGTTAAATGTTTTAGTATTATTAAATGTGGGTGGCGCAGTGGTAGCGCTGCTGCCTCACAGTAAGGAGACCTGGGTTCGCTTCCTGGGCCCTCCCTGCGTGGAGTTTGCATGTTCTACCCGTGTCTGCATGTGTTTCCTTCCACAGTCCAAAGACATGCAGCTTAGGTGCATTGGCGATCCTAAATTGTGTATGTGTGTGCCCTGCCGTGGGCTTGGAACCCTGTGCTGGCTGGGATTGGCTCCAGCAGACCTCCTGTGTTAGGATATAGTGGGTTGGACACTGACTGACTATTAAATGCTACGTGTTCTTGATGTTTTATTCTAATATTCTTCAATACCTCAGATAAAAAAGTAGTCTTATGTAAACTAGAATTATGAATAACAATTTAGGTTATTGTTACCAAAACAACAATAAATCGTGTATTAAATTAATCAGAAAAGCAGAAATCTCTTTGTTCCTCTATTTTATTACAGGAGTTCTTGTTACATTTACAGCCTTTTTTGAAACCTTCTTATGATTATTTCTGTCTCTCATTTCAGACAGCTCCATACACCAACAAACATCTTAATTCTTTCATTGGCTATTGTAGATTTTCTGATTGGTTTCTTAGTGATGTCTTTTGAATTTCCTGCCTTCATAGAATACTTCTGGTATTTTGGAAAGAAATGTTGTCCTTTCTATGTCACATATTCATCTGTGTTAAGTTCAGTTTCTGTTTTTAATCTAGTGACCACAGTGGATTGTTATTTTGCTGTGTGCCACCCATTCTTTTACAACACTAACATGACTAATCACAGAATGTGGATGTGCATTGTCTTTAACTGGTGTTTAGCACTTTTCTACACAATCATTTTTATTTATTTTTCTGGTGGTTCAGTAGTTACTGATGCATGTGAAGGTCTCTATAAAATAGAACATTTTGATTTGTGGTGGAATATTAACTTCATCTGTACCTTTGCATTGCCTGTCACCATCATGATTTGAAAATTATGGATAAGTAACTTATAGTAAAGAAATATAGTTGAGCTTAGTAATATTTAATGAAGCCACGGCAACGTTTTTGCTTTTTTTTCCAAAACGTATGACATTACTAAACAAACCCTTTAATCATTTTGTTTGCATTTTTACAAATGTTTTGCCAGAGTCCTTGCAATTTCTCAATCAACTAAGAGATGGCAAATTCCTTTTTTAATGTTTTGAAATTTTACTGTTGTTCTTTTTGAGGTGTTAATATTGTTTTCAATATGCAGGAATAAACTTGTGTAAATTATGTCTTAATATTTTATAGTCTGAACTATACAAAACATGTATTTAGCAATAAAGGTACTATGTATTTAAAATGGGTTTTAAAGTCATTGTCTTATTGTCACAAACACTTCAACTTTTAACCCATTTATCAGTACTAAAGAAGTAAGAAGATACATGGCTCATATTTTAAGAACTACTACCTTAATTTCCAGTCTTTATGTTTGTATGTGTTTTCATTGAGAAACATGGAGTAGAGTTTGAAGTAATCAAGATGAAAGTGCCTTATATTAAGCTGTTAACATGTCTAGGTTTGTTTCCTGCATCTGACTAAAGATACTGAGATAAACTCCAGAAGCATGACATCCTGGCTTGGAAACTAAATGAATAAATAATTGAACAGCTAACAGGTAATGGCAGCAAACTGGAGCTATACCTTGTGCTTATAGAATTATAAGAATTACTTCAACAACAACAACAACATTTATTTATATAGCACATTTTCATACAAATAATGTAGCTGAAAGTGCTTTACATGATGAAGAAAAGAGAAAAAAAAATTTAAATAAGACAACACTAATTAACATAGAATAAGAGTAAGGTCCGATGGCAAGGGAGGACAGAAAAAACAAAAAAAAACTCCAGACGGCTGGAGAGAAAAAAAATTAAATCTGCAGGGTCTCCAGACCATGAGACTGCCCGGGTTATCGTGGAAGGACTTGATGATGATGGTCATGTAGACTTCTGGCTTTTAATCCATCAGTGTATAGGAACATCACAGTGCTTTGATTAGGTGGTGGTGGCGCAGGTCCCCACCACAGAAAACGGGGAAAAGAAACAGAGTCAGTACAGATTTTAGAGCCACCATGAATAGTTATGATAATAAATTGAATATACAGCGTATCAGGATTAAATTAAAATGAAATTATGGGAAGGCCATGTTAAAGTAATGAGTTTTTAGCAGTTTTTTAAAGTGCTCCACTGTATTAGCCTGGCGAATTCCTATTGGCAGGCTATTCCAGATTTTAGGTGCATAACAGCAGAAGGCTGACTCACTACTTCTTTTAAGTTTAGCTCTTAGAATTCTAAGAAGACACTCATTTGAGGATCTAAGGTTACGATTTGGAATATAAGGTGTCAGACATTCCGATATATAAGATGGAGCGAGATTATTTAAGGCTTTGTAAACCATAAGCAGTATTTTAAAGTCAATCCTGAATGACACAGGTAACCAGTGTAGTGACATCAAAACTGGAGAAATGTGCTCGGATTTTCTTTTCCTAGTTAGGATTCTAGCAGCTGCATTCTGCACTCGTTGCAAATGATTTATGTCTTTTTTGGGAAGTCCTGAGAGAAATGCGTTACAGTAATTTAGTCGACTGAAAAAAGAAAGCGTGAACTAATTTCTCAGCATCTTTCAATGATATAATAATAATAATAATAATACATTTTATTTGAAAGCGCCTTTCAGAACACTCAAGGACACTGTACACAGTAAAAATAATAATAAAAGTAAGAAAATAAAAAGCAGGCAAAAGAGCAAGTAATTTACACGATCATAAAACATAAAACAGTTCCAAGATAGGAAAATGGAGAAAGTTATGTGGGATAAGCTATTTTGAATAGGTGAGTTTTAGTCTAGACTTAAAAAGAGAGAAAGAGGTGATGTTTCTTATTTCAGGAGGTAGGGAATTCCAAAGTCGAGGAGCAGAGCAACTGAAAGCCCTGCTCCCCATAGTGGCAAGACGGGGGACAGGGACAGAGAGAGAAAGGGAAGAAGAGGATCTGAGACACCGAGATGGGATGATGATCTGCACCAAATCAGAGAGATATGGAGGAGAGAGATGATGAATAGCCTTAAATGTATACAGAAGTATTTTAAAATTAATGCGATATTTGACTGGAAGCCAATGGAGCTGCTGGAGAACAGGGGTGATGTGGGGAATAGAAGGGGTCCTGGTGATAATACGGGCAGCAGAGTTCTGAACACGTTGAAGCTTATGAATTGATTTTTGAGAAAGACCAAAAAGAAGTGAATTACAATAGTCAAGCCGAGAAGTAACAAGGCTGTGAACAAGAATGGCAGTGGCCTGTGGAGTAAGAAAGGAACGGAGACGATTGATGTTACGCAACTGGAAATAAGCAGACCGGGTGACATTATTGATGTGTGAATTAAAAGACAGAGTACTGTCAAGGATGACACCCAAACTTTTCACACATGGGGAAACAGAGACCAGCAAGTTATTGATAGCAATAGAAAAACTATTATTTCTGGATAATGTTGATTTAGAGCCTACCAGGAGAAGCTCTGATTTATTGCTGTTGAGTTTCAGAAAGTTAAAAGAGAACCATGTATTTAGTTCAACTAAACAGAGTGTGAGGGAGGATGGGGGGAGAGCAGAATCAGGTTTGGTGGACAGATAAAGCTGGGTGTCATCAGCATAACAGTGAAACTGAATATTATATTTACGAAAAATATATCCAAGCGGGAGAAAGTAGATAATGAAAAGAAGGGGCCCCAGGACAGATCCCTGGGGGACGCCAGTGACCAGAGGAAAGGACTGAGAAGTGAATGATTTCAATCGAATAAACTGAGTACGATCAGACAAGTATGACTTGAACCAGGCTAGAGGAGTATGAGAGAGACCGATTGAGACTAACCTACTAAGTAGAATGGGGTGAGAAATAGTGTCAAAAGCTGCACTCAGATCCAAAAGAATAAGAATGAAAAGTAAACCGGAGTCAGCTGCCATAAGGAGATCATTGGTTATTTTTATAAGTGCTGTTTCATTGCTATGAAAGGGGCGAAAGCCAGACTGGAACCGTTCATACAGATTATTATTAGTTAAATATGAGTGGATCTGTGCAGCAACTATCTTTTCGAAAATTTTGAAATGAATGGTAAATTAGAGATAGGACGAAAATTATCAAAATTATTGGGATCTAAACCCGTTTTTTTCAATATTGGGGTGATGGCAGCAACTTTGAAAGAAGTAGGAACAGGTACAGTGGTAAGTGAAGAATAAATGATAGCAGATATGAGGGGAAGCAAAGAGGGTAAACAAGCTTTAACCAGAACTGTAGGAATGGGGTCGAGCTGACAAGTAGAAGGTTTTGACTTACAAATGAGATCTGAGATATCAGTGACAGAGGGAAGTTGGAAAGTAGAAAAACAGTGTGATGGGAGTGGGATTACAAAAGGAGAACTACAAGAGACATCAGAGGCCAGATCTTGGTGTATTTTGTGAATTTTCTCAATGAAGAATAACATTAGAGAATCACAAAAGGAAGATGAGTAGAGGTGGGCAGGTAAAAAATCTGGTGACCTGAAAGAAGAATTGAACAGTGAAAACAGTAGCTTGGGAGAATCCTCATTTAAACAAATAATGGTAGAGTAATATGCAGATTTAATTTGGTTAATACACTCCTTATAATACAAAGCATGATTATTAAACATTTCCTTATGGATAGTAAGACCAGTTTTCTTATAGAGACGTTCAAGCCGTCGACCTTTTGCTTTCAGAAGCCTGAGTTCAGATGTAAACCAAGGTGCTGACTGAGAGAATAATACAGATTTGGTTTTTAGTGGAGCAACAGAATTGAAAATACTATTGAGACTATTGTTATAATATGTAACCAAATCCTCTTGGGTGAACAAGTCATTAAAATGCAATAGACTAGAGAAAGCAGAAGAAAGGATATCAGGATTAATTTCCTTAATATTCCGAAAAGAAATGGTTCGAGAGATCTTGGTTATAGAAAAGGTCATTTTGACATTGAAAGAAAGAAGAAAATGATCAGAGAATAACAGTTCATCAGCTTTGCAGTTGAGAGGAGTAAGTCCAGAGCAACAAACTAGGTCCAAAGTATGACCTTTAGTATGAGTGGGAAAGTTTACATATTATTTAAAATCCAAGCTATCGAGGCAAGATGAAAAGTCTTTGCTAAGAGGATGATTACTATTGTCCATATGAATGTTAAAGTCTCCCAGTAGTATTATATTAGGAGAAACAGTAGCCAAGTGGGTCAGCAGATCAGTAAAATCACTTATAAAAACAGAAGTAGACTTTGGAGGGCGGTAAATAACAGCAATAACAGTTGGAACAGGACCTGAGAGTTGACAAACAACGGATTCAAAAGAACTGAAGACAGGTACAGATAATGGCGAGACTTTCCAATTCTCGCGATAAATTACCGCGAGACCTCCACCGCAGCCGGACTCACGAGGTTGGCAGGTGTAAACAAACCCTGGGGGAGTGGAGTCATTGAGCTGCGAGAAGTCATTGGGCTGTTGCCACGTCTCAGTCAAACACAAAAAGTCAAACTTACGGTCGGTGAGGAGATCCTGGACGAGATGTCCCTCGCTTGTAAGCGAGCGGATGTTAAGCAGACCGAAGTTGACACCGGTGCTGTCAGACTGAACAGAAGTGTTAGCCGACCTGGTCAGGCTGGCTAAAACGCTGTGGTTAACAGCCCTGTCAGAAATCCGTGAAGAGTGACGAGAAGTAGACCAGAAGGATGGTATTGGTTTAGAGTTGTCATGGTGAAAGTTCCGGCGAGAGCCCTGGTGGATGTACTTTCGGCGAAGGAGGGGAGCGGTGTTCGGGTGGAGAAGTAGCACAGCCGGCGGTGGAGCAGCCAGATGAAAACGAAGTCGAAGAAGTTCGTCAGCTGTATACTGGTAAAGTCCAGCACCAGGTCGAAAGACCAACGACATAAAAATCCAAACCCGCACAAGCAGTATGCAAATCCTACCAGGCCCCATCACAGACAAACACACCGGTAAGCCAAGCAGCCAGGTAAATGAATCCGTGGGAAACCACAGCCAAAACAAACAGGCCAGATGAACTAGACCCAAAATACTCAGACACTTGCAAAATCGCCAGATCGCCAACAGTGTCGATATAAGATGAAAGGGATTAAAATTGTTAATATATATATATATATATATATATATATATATATATATATATATATATATATATATATAAATAAATAAAATAGAGAAATAAAGGGATAGGATACCGGTGAGTAGCGGCAGCAAGTCGCGCCAGCGTTCACTCACCGGAACCGGAAGTTTAGAGACTATGATAGAATGAGATAGATAGAATAAGAGGTCTAACTTTTGCTATGTTTCTTAAATGAAAAAGTGCTGTCCTAGTGATCTGATTAATATGCGATTTAAAATTCAGGTTACAGTCAACAGTTACCCCTAAGTTCTTTACCTCCGTCTTGACTTTTAGTCCTAATGCATCAAAGTTTATTTCTAATAACCTCATTATATCCATTATTGCCAATCACTAAAATCTCTGTGTTCTCTTTATTTAGCTTGAGAAAATTGCTATTTATCCATTTAGAAACACAAGTAAGACATTGTGTTAGTGAAACAACAGAGTCGGGGTCATCAGGTGCTATTGATAAATACAGCTGTGTGTCATCAGCATAGCTGTGGTAATTCATGTTATGCCCCGAAATAATCTGACCTAACGGAAGCATGTAGATTAAAAAAAGCAGCAGACCCAGGATAGAGCCTTGTGGAGCACCATGTAGGATATCATGTGTCTTTGAGTTGTAATTACCACAACTAACAAAGACAACAACTCTGTCAATTTGTGCTGGAGAGGGCAGAGCTAAAGAATTTTTTTTTATTTATTTATTAATGAAAGACCATAAATAATGAAATTCTGAATTACAAAAAAGCCTCTATTTTTTATGCTTGTTAACATTTATTAACCTTCCTCTGCATCTCATCCACAACTTCTTGAATATTTGGCCCTTGTTTTCTTCCCTTTAACCTAAACTAAAACAGCAAACATCTTCATATAATTTAACAGTGTATTTTAATTGTATTGAAATATTCTGCAACTTTCATAGAAGTATTAATGTATACTTTACCTGATTCTGTTTTTCTCTGTGTGGGGCCAGTTTCCCCAGTTTTGTTTTCCATTTCTATGTCAGTCATTTTGTGTTTTTTTTTTGTTTTAATTTAACTTACCTGGAAGAAGGTTGGCGGCATGGTGGTGCAGTGGTAGCGCTGCTGCCTTGCAGTTAGGAGACCTGGGTTCGCTTCCTGGGTCTTCCCTGCATGGAGTTTGCATGTTGTCTGCGTGGGTTTCCTCCCACAATCCAAAGACATGCAGGTTAGGTGGATTTGCGATTCTGAATTGGCCCTAGTGTGTGCTTGGTGTGTCCTGTGGTGGGTTGGCACCCTGCCCTGTGTTGGCTGGGATTGGCTCCGTCAGACCCCCGTGACCGTGTATTCGGATTCAGTGGGTTAGAAAATGGAAGATGGTCTTCCTATGAACTGCCCTTCCCAAGATTTCTTACTGCAAGGTTTTTTGTCTCCTTAATGAGTTAAGGCTAAGCATTGGGGGTTGGGCTATCAAAAAACACTGTCTGTTAAAGCTCATTGAGGCATTCTTTGTGTGATTTTGGGTTATACAAGAAATAAATTGTTATTGCAGTTATTGGTTGTCAGCCTGCTATTTCTTTTTAATATGGGTGCAGTATTTATTAATAACCAAGAAATTATGGGTCTCTTAGAATCCAGTAGTAACATATCTATTGTGGCTCAGAAAGTTTCAAAAGACCATTCTTACCTGTAAACATTGGAAAACCCATTGGTTCAGGATCACATTATCATATTAAAACACTGGTCTAGTGAAGCAGTTCAGTCAAACATTTAAACAAGTATTGCAGAAAGTTGTTAAACAAGCTTCAACCCCTTGTTCTCTTTGCACAGCAGAAGGTGCATCAATCCACCACCAAGGATTCTCCCTTTTTCAGTTATTGCATGGAAGGCAACTTGGGGGCATATTGGATACTGGGAAGAAGGGATGAGAAATAGAAATAAATTTTAAAAGAACACATAAGAGCATGCACAACAAATGTAGACCGGTTTATATAACTAGGGTGGAAGATTATTAACTGATTGGAAGGGGCCAAGTAAAAAATAAAGAAATTAAGGACTTGGTGGATTACATACTAAAACAACTAAACCACCGTTCCAATTTGTCACATCATTTTACTTATGCCATGGAAGGAGCAAGATTAACATTCATCCTCTGATAAATCACAGTCCCTGTTTACAGAATAACTAGCTTTAAATTTTGGAAGTGAATTGACTCAAAACAAAAGATGCAAGCTGTTCTAAATCTTTCAGTAATGGACACAAAACATGGGCTTATCTCACAGACCCAGGAATAATAATATGAGAATGTCTATATTGCTTCCCAGAGGCAAAGGAAACAGAGGTGGAACTCCAAATTACAACGTTGTAAATGAATGCTGAACCTAGATGTTATTGAGGAAAGTTTTAGTCCCTGGTTCTTTCCTATAGTATTAGTTCCTCTAAGCCAGATGGTAGATGGGCCTTTTACAACAATTTCTGCTGACTAATTGTTGACGATTTGGCATGATCCTGGATCTGTCGGTTGCTCTTGCTGGATGTGTTGTCATAGCAGCACATCCAAATTCTTAAAACCTGCTCGGAGCATGTTTGTTATATGTAAACAAGGATTAGCTCACACACTTAATCAGTATCTGTGTGTGGAATTCATTCAGTCATAGCTTCACCGTACATGAATGAGTGACCTTTGCTATCGGTGAGCAAATTATAAGAAGAGAATTTCATATAGAAAGGGTTTTGCGCGATCGGCAAGATCCTTATTGCTCCGGAGGAAATTCTTTTTGAAAGATACCGCTTTAGCTGGAGGGGAGGGGGAATATTGTACCTCAAAGATTTATTAGCACCTTATATTCGCAGTCAAACTAGGCAAAGTCGGGCTCTCACAACCACACAGATTTGCTTTGAGTTTTTTGCAAGCGGTATTTTTTTATATACTGTGGGTGATGCGGAAAATCTAAATCTAAAAGTGCAATTTGCCATGCAATTCGTGAGGTCTGTTTGGCTCTGAAATATTTCCTTCGGGTTTTCATAGTGTTTCCTGGACACCTGCGTGTGCAGACAAAAGAGGCGTTTCATACCATTGCAGGTAGGTAATACTCAGGCAAAAATACCCACAGTTCCATAAATAATCTCACAATCAGCCTAACATTCTCATTACCCAGGATTTCCAAATGTATTTGGGGCACATGGGACTGATCAGAGTGGAGTTTGATCAAACATTATTTGGAAAATGTACCTCTCCTCCTGATGAATAATCAGACACAGTGTCTTCATCAAATATTTTACTTTCATCAATATCTCATTGGTTAGACACAGGTTCTAGGGATATGACATTCCCTGCAACTGACCCAACAAAAAAGAGGGCTATATGGAACATACCTATGGCACACATTGAGGACAAATTTATGCAATGACCATCCTTTACCTGAAATGAACTGACCATCCTGCCACTGGTTCTGAGGAGGAGCTTCCCCTGAAATGCCATCAGAAACAGGGTGATGGGCATTTTGCTGGAGAGCCAACTCTTCTGCAGGGGTTAAGTCTGGACCACGTGGACCTCCACCTGTTTTTTGCTTGTCTGCCTTCTTATTAGCTTTAAAATTAATGTTTTTTATATTATATATGATCTTTATGTCAACAATTCTTTAAATAGTTATATACCAATATTTACCAGTTTGAAGTATATTCTTGTACTACACTTTAACCTGTTCCCATGTTCTCCTTGTGCTCACGTTTGATCTGGAATTATGACATATTAAATAATTATAATTAATGTGACACATAGGAAATGAAACGCTGCTTTCAGTAAGTGCAATGCACACACGTTTAATTTGTCGGTCACTTTTTGCCAGCTGTCTTTTCTAGTTTGGGCTGCTTTTGCAGTGTTACCCCTTGTGCATATTAAATCTTGAAATCCTTCGAGTAAAACACACACACACACACACACACACGGCTTGTGTGGAAAAAATGCACCTGTTCTTTCGTCATTTTGTTGCAGCCTATAAAAGGCTTGCTGATCATGTTTTCATAGACTCAATATATATGGGCTTTTCATTCAGCACGGCCGCGCGCAATCATCTCAGATGATTAGATCCAGCTAAACTAATCCACTACGCCGCTGCGTTTAAAAAACTGACTTATCCCGGATGAGTTTCACCGGCATTAACTCATCCAAGGTGAGGCATCTGATCTCGGATGATTTAAGCGACGTACGAAAAATACCCCCCAGGTCTCTTGTTTATATGTCTATTCCATGCCATGTGTGGAGGACCTTATCAAGCAACTGGGAGAAACTCAATTCTTAACTACTCTTGATATAAAAATGGCATTTTTCCTTGTTGTTCATTGTGAAATTTTGTGAAGCACTTTGAGCATTGGAGGAGAGCTATATAAATGTATTACTATTATTACTTCAGTTGATTAAAGTAGTCCTTATGAAAAGAAACATCACAATAGAACTACCCACTGTTAACCAATAAAATTAGGCCAACAGAAGAACCTAAACTGGATTCAGCCTGAAATACCATAAATGTGATATTTTTATCTATATCATGATATAAAATGTTGGCAATACAACCACCCCTGTTTCAGTGTGCCAAGGTAACCCCATGCCATGCAAGAAAGCAGGAAAGGGCATTTTGATCCAGTGCAATGAGAACAACTTCTGCAAAACTTCTGGAACTTCAGAAATTAAAGAAAATTTAACGAAACACCCCTTCGTAAATCGTTTACTTGAAGAAAATAATAAGTTAAAGGAGCTTGCCTTAAGAATTCAACAGCAGGCAACAGATCAGGGATGAAGTTGGACTATGGACTATTATCCACACAAGCTCTGCAGGTGGTCAAGCTGTGTCTGAGGAGCACATCTACTAGGAGAAGCATAAGCATAAAATCTGCAATCACCCTGTTAGAGCACTTCAGATGTGTCTCCTAGCTGCTAGAACCCATCTGCCCTGCTGGTGGATAGTGGGCATATGAGTTGCCTTTGAGGCAGAGACGGGTGGGCAAAGGGGTGAAGCAGCTTGGAGATGCCACAAAAGTACTCATAAAATGCCATGTCTGAGAACAGTGATTTTGAAACTCCATTTTACTGACTTCTCTGGTAGTCCCACCCTTCTGGGCATTTCAGCAAGTGCATGAACAATACTGTATATGTGTTTGTGATTAGTAAAATAATGGTGTGCCTTGGGATAATTTTGGTTATGAAAAGTGTGCCACTATAGAAAAAAATGTTGGGAAACACTGATCTAGACAATAATATGAGGAAAATTTTTTGGCAGGCTTAGTAAAATGACTGAATTTAATCAGAAAGTAATTGAGAAATTGCCACTCCTAAAGGAAAGGAGAGCAAAAGTTATGTTCAAGGAAGTATAGGTATCCTGATCATAACTGCAGAATAATATTTAGGTTAGACTTGTCGTGTGGGTGTAGTACAAGGCAGGTTGGGGGTGTTATGATTTAAAATGAGGTGTGTGGATCTTACAATGTGAATTTGTGCCCATTTGAGGTAGGCAAACTTGCATAGGACTGGGCAGACTGACAGCGAGTGCAAAATAATATTAGGGAAAATGACTCCGTGGGTGTGGTAAATGATAAACTGGAATGCAAGAATTGAGAAAAATCAGAGGACTAGTGATTGTATGATGTGGATTTATGGAATACAGTGGAAATGGCCAAGGACTGGGCACTCTATTAGCAGAGGCAGAATAAGATTTGGATTGGAATTATGCTATGGATGTGTTATAGGACAGAATGAAGTCCATGTTACTGGAAGATTATGGAGGTGGGGGTCCAGACATTATTGTGTGGGTTTTGGCAGAAAGGGGAAATGGACAAGTTGGTGGTAGATTGGGCAATTTATAGGCAGATACAGAATACAATTTGGGTGGCAGGTGCACCTGTTCCTTTCCACATCTATAGGGCAAGTTATGTAAAGAAGAAGGGGACTGTGGATGTCATGTACTGAAGGTTTGGAGCACAGTAGAAGTAGGAAAGCTGGCATCAGATTGGGCACCATGGTAGAAAAAGTATAATACATTTTAGCTTGGATTTCTCCTATGAGTCTGGTACTGGACAGGCCAAGATGTGCATTTACACTTTGATGAAGACCATGAGAGAATGTGGAATGACCAGATAGATAGATACATACATAACAACAACAACAACAACATTTATTTATATAGCACATTTTCATACAAAAAAATGTAGCTCAAAGTGCTTTACAAAATGAAGAATAGAAAAATAAAAGACACAATAAGAAAATAAAATAAGTCAACATTAATTAACATTAATGATAAATAGTAAGTAAGGTCTGATGGCCAGAGTGGACAGAAAAAACAAAAAAAAACTCCAGACGGCTGGAGAAAAAAAATAAAATCTGCAGGGATTCCAGACCATGAGACCGCCCAGTCCCCTCTGGGGATAGATACATATGAAATGCACTATGTAATAAACAGATGTTAAAGGCACTACATAATAGTTTGGTGCTTCAGTTTGTCCATCCCAAAAACTGCGCCCCCACTCAAATTTTCTTCCTCAGCTGTCTGCGACTGTTATGTCAATAAACAGTCACCTGACCACAGACACCACACTGCTGTTGAATAACAAATTGTTATATGGCCAAGCAGCACCACCAGCTCCTCATTCTCCGCCTCTTAAAGTGGATGAGTTCTCTGTGATTGAGTAGTTTACATGTTCTTCCTGTATCTTGTAGCAGTAGGAGGCACTATCGCTCCCTTGAATCCTCAGGTACCACTCCAAACACCAGGTAAAAGTCCAATAATAATTATTTCTATTATAATAATTACGTGCACTAAGCACCTTCCACTCCACACTACTTATTAATAAACAATAAATCAATAAACAAATCCTCCAACTCCCAGACATTTAGCCACCCTTCCTCCCAGCTCAGCTCAGTATCTGGGCTTTCCCAGAGTCCTTTTATACCCCCTGACCCGGAGGTGTTCCTGCCCAATAGTCCACAAGTCCTTATCACTTCCAGGTCAGGGTAAAAGTCTTTCTCTTCAACCTGGAAGTACATCAATTCTCCTGTTCACGTGACCAGGATGTACTTCCAGGTTATAGGGCACATAAGAGTCCACGAGCCTCCCTACAGCGACTCCCTGTGGTCCCCAAGGTATCCAGCAGGGCTGTGTATAACAACTACAAAGTCCATGAGGCCCTGGGCATAGATATTTAAGAATCTCTCAAGTTTACATAGATAACAACCAGAACTCAAGAAGTCAAGATCAGGGAAAAGAACAGGTCATAATCTAAAGTTAAAAGGCACTACAGCACTTGGAGTTACACAGTTTTTACATGTGGAAATGTATCTGTAGCAGAGCCAATACAATATTCTTGTAAAGTTTCTGTCTTTGAGGATCAGCAGGTGTATCCTTCTGCTATGCTGTTCTTTTTGTCCCTTTGCATTAGGTAACAAACGACAATGCATCAGTTGCCTTAAATCTCTAAAGTTTTATTTCCTTAGCGTTTGGATGAGTAATAAGGAATACAGTTTAACTGAGGCTCCCCCACACTGTTGGGGGGAAGGGTGGGTTGCCCCAGCTTCTAACATTTCTAAAAGAATGGAAAAACAGTGCCAAGAAAAATAATCACTTAATGTTTGTAAAATTAATTATAAATAAAAACTGCGCAAACATGTGCTGACTGAAGACATGAATAGTCGAAAATTGCGTCCTGTGCTGGAGCCTGAAACATTTGCTCACCCAATAATGGTTTCTAATTGTGGGAGAATGCAAATGAAAAAAAACTATATACACATACAATGCATACAAATGCAAGTATAACTTGGAACATGAAGTAACCCTGTTACACAGGCAGGTAGAAAATATAAAGCAATCCGCCACCTTCATATAGAAGGATAAGCAAGAAAAAAGGACTTTAAGCACCTGATTCTGAAGTGTAAGCTTTATAGAAATACTGAATTAGAGATATCTGAGTGTAGCCATAGAAAGACAAGACTGCTTTCTCAGGACAAATGATCAGAGAGAAAGACAATACATCTAGTAAGGAGTTGGCCAGCTGGATAAACATAAAACAGCCTTGCTCAAAGAAACATGGATGGATTCAGAGAACAGGGCAGCTGCTGTTCAAATTGTTCATATTAGAGGCATTAAAAGACCTAAAATGGAACAAAAAAAACATTAGAAATTTGTTTGCACTATTAACGCATGGATCTCTGGGAAAACAAAAATAAAAACAAAACAAAAAAAAAACCCTCAAATTTCTGAAAGCAGTGTACAACATAGCCACAATGCACCATGTAATTATTGAAGGAATGTAGAGAAAGCAAACTATCAAATTACATTTTCTAGGATAACAGTATTCAGACAGCATGCCCTGTGACCTTTGGAAAGTAAGTAATATTTTCTGTAAGGTTGCATTATGTCTTGCTAAGTATGTTTTGTTTTCTTTAAATCCCTCCTTGCCTCTGTGTTGTGGTATATCCCAGTGCATGGACCACATGTTAATTTTGCTGATTGCTCAAAATAGTGAGGCATAGGGGCATAGTGAGTCAATCTGTACTGTTTTGATTAGATAAAACTGTCCTGCAAATAGATGTTTAAATAATTTGTATTACCACAGAGTTTATGGACAACAAGGAAAAGTGATGCTGGGTTGAAGAGAGGTGCATTGTAAAATGCAGAATCTTAACTTGTCTGCTCTTTGTTTTAATACTTTACTGGTTGATCTTGATATTTTATTGTTAACTTAGTAGAGTTACTGAAGAAAAAGTACTGAAATCATGAACGTTAGGCTATTGTTACCCAACAAGTAGTATATCTTGCCTTAAACCTTTAAACAAACAAGATATCTATTTGTTGCTGTGTTTTACTACAGAAGTACTTGTTACAGTTACAGTCTTTGGAACCACTTTGTGATTATTTCTCTCTCTCATTTCAGACAGCTCCATACACCAACAAACCTGTTAGTTATTTGACCGGCTTTTGAAGATTTTCTGATTGACTTGTTTGTGATGCCTTTTGAATATTCTGGAAGTATCCTGCTGGTATTTTGGAAAGAAATTTTGTCCATTCTATCTCACATACATTAAATGCAGTTTCTGTTTTTAATCTCGTGATCATCTCAGGGGATCATGATTCGGCCGTGTGCTATCCATTCTTTTACAACAGTAACATGACTAATCGCAGCATGTGGATGTGTATTTGAATGAACTGGCTTGTGGCAATCTTGTACATAAAAATTATTTATTTTGCTGGTGGTTCAGTAGTTACTGATGTGTGTGAAGGTTTGGGCAGACTGGACCATTCTGATATGTGGTGGAATATTCATTTTATTTGTATCATTGCATTAAGCCTGTCACCATCATGCGAGAGTCATTTACTCTGCAGCACAGCAAGTGGCAATTGAAGAGAATAAAAAAAGTAATCTGCCAAAACCATCAGAAAGACAAGCTGCTAAAATCATAGGGATAGTAGCATTTGACTTTTTTTTTTTTAATCTCTGTGATGCCTACCAATTTACATTTACTTATTTGTCTGACATCTTTATCTGACTTACAACATTTATGATACAATTGGTTAAATTTCTTCTGGTTTTCCATTTGGAGCACATTTAGATCAAGTGACATGTTCATGGTCACACAGTGTCAGTAGCAGGAATTGAAACCACAACTTCAGGATGTGAAGTCCAAAGCCTTAACCGCTACACCTCACTGCCTGCCAGTTTGTTACCTCCGTTAAGCTGACTTACATCACTTCCATTCAGTGTGCTCCTTGACATCAGTGATGGACATTATTGGCTTGCTATTTTAAACTTTGGCATGAATTCAGTTATTTATACTTGTTTTACCCCTCGTTCAGGAAATCTCTCAAAATTATAGTAACCTTTAAAATATTTAACACTGAATTATCACTGGTTAGTTTATATTCAACAAAATACGTATGAGAAAAGCATATTAGAAGAGCATGAAATTTAGCACATTTACTGATTTAAAATTCTTTTGTACATAAATTATTCCAAATCAATTTTAAATATGGTTTTTGCCAATAAAATTAATATCTTCTTTATACTTTTTTATACTATTGTCGCAAAAACAAGACACAAGAGTTATAAAAAGGATTGAGGCAGCCGCCCGTATATTGGTATCCTGGCAGCAAACTTGCAAAAATGTATAACAGCGCTGATGTGCACAAAACCGAGTCCAAAATAGAACTGAGGGAATAGGGAAAAGGTGGATGCTTTTAAAGGGGACGACAGGAAGTGAGATCAAAGGGGTCGGGCTCATGGGGGTCTTCAGCCATAGGCTCGTGCCCGGACGTGACATCATAGGGACTGGAGCCGGCAAGGTCTCTTCCATAGGCTCAGACCCAGAAGTGACGTCAAGAGGACCAGGTGGAATCTCCCGTGAATGGTCTGCAGGAAGGGAGAAAAAGAGTCAGTGCACTCTGCCACATTCCGGTCTGATTCAGAATTGCCCTTACTCAAGCCCTTTAGTTGCCTCCCATGTGTACGTGTGTGATACTATGTAACATGCTTCACTGTTTTCTGTATTCTCGTCATTCTTTTCTAATTTATTGAATTTCTTTTACTGTTCTATTTGGTACTGCCACGTAACAGATTTGCTCTAACAGCCAGAAAAAAAACACAATTTCTTCATAAGTGAAGATTTCTGCTGTAATTCTATTTTTAAAACAAACATTGTTTTGCTTGTTATATTTATTACCTCTTTCTTTTCATGTAAAAATTACTTATTTAAACTGATAGAACAGTGTGACTGCAGTGAGGTGTGCAGTAGGAATGACAGCCTGGTTCAAGATGAGAGTGGGATTACATCAAGGATTGTCTCTGAGCCCTTTCCTGTTTGCAGTGGTGAAAGACAGGGTGAATGATGAGGTCAGACAGGAGTCTCCATGGATTATGATGTTCGCAGATCTATAGACAGCAGGGTGAGATGAATCTGGAGAGGTGGAGGTATGTACTGGAGAGAGGGGGAATAAAACTTAGTAGGAGTAAGATGGAGTGCATGTACATGAATGAGAGGGAAGGTGGTGGAAGGGTGCAAGTGCAAGGAGCAATGGTGGTGAAGGTAGAGATATTTAGATACTTGGGTTCAGCAGTCCAAAGCAACAGAGATTGTGGAACAGAGGTAAAGATTAGTCAGGAAAGGAGTCAGGAAAGTTAGCAAATGGCTAATTAATAAGGTATGCAAACAGTTTACATGGAGAGCTTCGGAGTAAAGAAGTAATAACTGGGGCAAAAATTGAGGAAAACAAAATAGACAGGGAAAAAGTAAAGTTTAATGACTTCAAAGAAATAGACAAAGCAGGCAGTCAAGGGGAAGAGTATTACAGGAGCTTAAGGGGCCAGAAAGTATTAAATAACTGCAGTAGTTCTTTAATCCACTCATTTATTAATATTGCTTATTGGGACTCCTTACAGAACAAAAGGGACCTGTTCCACCATGACAGGTTGCGTTTGAACAGAAGGGACACCAATATATTGGTGAGGCATATGAGTATGTCTGCGGTGGGTTGGCGCCCTGCCCAGGATTGGTTCCTGCCTTGCGCCCTGTGTTGGCTGGGATTGACTCCAGCTGACCCCCGTGACCCTGTGTTCAGATTCAACGGGTTGGAAAATGGATGGATGGATATGAGTATGTTTATTGAGGGTTGTATAATTGTTGTACATTTTTTAGGAAAGACAGAACAGAAAAGGAGAGTGGATGACGTTTATGTAAGATCTCCAGTTGGATGATGAGCAACATGTTAGTGAGAACATCTAGATTTGTCTATAAAGTATTTTAGGAGTGTGCTATAGTACCCACAATGTGGACAGTAATTTCAATGCACTTCTTTTTAGTGGTATTAGTATACCTGGTCTCACGGTCCAGCGGTTTTCCGGTTCAAGTATATCTCAGTGTGTTCAGCACTATTGAAACATTGGCTTAGCGCTGCACCTAGGCCTGTGTCTAATGTGTCAGTCCGAAGGATGAAAAGTAGAAAAATGTCTGGGGACAATAACAAAGGTGCTGCCATAAGAACCGGCTTTAGGTCACAAAATGCAGCATCCACATTTTTATTCCATGCCAAAATATTAGAAGCACACTTTTTTCTTAGGTTAGTCACAGGCATAGCTGTCTCAGAGAAGTCAGGAACGAACCAGTAGTAGTACCCTGCTAACCCAAAAATGCTTTTATCTGCTGCTTGGCTTGTGGAAAGGGCAAATTTAGAATGGCACTGATTCTGAAACTTTGTGGCTGCTCTGTACTGCCATCCACCACATACACTGAACATTTGGTCTCCATAAGCCCGAAAAAACATTTTTTCAAATTTATTTGAACAAAGTCCACACGCAGTGTTAACAGTACACTCTGGATGTGGTTATGTGCTCCTCCCAGATGCTGGAATAGAAGGCAATATCAACTAGATAGTTGGCACTGTAAGTGTTTTGAGGCCATAGCAGTTTATCCATTAGATGCTGGAAAGTGGCTGGTGCCCCATGCAATCCAAATAGAATGACAAAATAATGCCAATGTTCACTAGAGGGGTTACAAATGCAGTATTCCCCTTGGTAGACTTCATTAAAGGAATTTGGCAGTACCCTTCTGCAGTGTTAAGTGTGATCAAATACTGTACCTTTCCAAGCCACTTGAATAGCTCATCTACACCTAGCATCTGGTATGCATCAAAGCGAGAGACTTGATTAAGCAGAAGGAAGTCACTGTAAAAGCCAGATGTTGTCTGGCTTTTGGATCTACACAATAGGGCTAGACCAGGGATTAAAAATGTCCTTAATCACATCTAGTTCTAGCATCCGCTTGATCTCAAGTTCAACTTCTGTTCTTTTTGCTAATAAGCCAATAGAGACATTTTTGGAGAATATCCCCATGTTCTGTGAATATATTCTGAGCAACCAGAAAGGTCCATCAGGGCTTCTTATCCACTACCTGTGCTACAGGCAGGATGGCTGCAGACAGCTCCCACTGCTTGGGTGCAGCCAATTTGAGTTCTTGAGTGGGGCTGGCCGGATAAGGAATTGGGCTCCCTTCCCATCCATGGTTTTAGCTGATTTACATTGTAAATTTGCTCAAGCGGTCAACAATTTGGTTGTTTCACCACACAGTGTGATGAATGGTCTGTGAAGCAGGGCTGAATTTTAAATAAATAAATAATAATGACACTCGCATCGCATCTTTGTGTGGCTCATGTTAGTGTGTCAGTACTGGCTCCAGTGTGGGAGTAGACAGTCTTACACTTTGTGCACATGTACAGGATCGCCAGTGACCCAAATTAGCACTCATTCTCGTTATTACTATCGACGGTGTCAGGTTCAAGGGGCTAATAAACAAGAGTGGGACCATGTAACCGACTCACACCGTCAACCGAGCCTTTGCTCCCTTTGATTTTATAAGGGCTTTGCCAGTGAGCCAATCAATCAATCAATCAAAAAACATTTATTTATATAGCACATATTCATACAAAAAAATGTAGCTCAAAGTGCTTTACAAAATGAATAGAGAAATAGAAGACACAATAAAAGATAAACATAAGTCAACATTAATTAACATAGAATAAGAGTAAGGTCCGATGGCCAGGGTGGACAGAAAAACAAAAAACTCCAAAGGCTGGAGAAAAAATAAAATCTGTAGGGGTTCCAGACCAAGAGACCGCCCAGTCCCCTCTGGGCAATCTACCTAACATAAATCAAACAGTCCTCTTTGTATTTAGGGTTTTCATGGAAGGACCTGATGATGATGGTCACGTAGACTTCTGGCTTTCAGTCCATCAATGTTGTTGCATCATGATGCTTTGAGTAGGTGGTGGTGGCGCAGGCCGCCACCACAAAGAAACCGGAAAAAGAAACAGAAGAGAGAGTAGGGGTCAGTATGGATTTTAGAGCCACCATGAATAGTTATTATGAAGAATTGAACATACAGAGTATCAGTATTAAGTTAAAGTGAAGTTATAAAAAGGCCATGTTAAAGTAATGTGTTTTCAGCAGTGTTTTAAAGTGCTCTACTGTATTTGCCTGGCGAATTCCTATTGGCAGGCTATTCCAGATTTTAGGTGCATAACAGCAGAAGGCCGCCTCACCACTTCTTTTAAGTTTAGCTTTTGGAATTATAAGGAGACACTCATTTGAAGATCTAAGGTTACGATTTGGAATATAACGTGTCAGGCATTCCGATATATAAGATGGAGCGAGATTATTTAAGGCTTTATAAACCATAAGCAGTATTTTAAAGTCAATCCTGAATGACACAGGCAACCAGTGTAGTGACATCAAAACTGGAGAAATGTGTTCGGATTTTCTTTTCCCAGTTAGGATTCTAGCAGCTGCATTCTGCACTCGTTGCAAATGATTTATGTCTTTTTGGGTAGTCCTGAGAGGAGTGCGTTACAGTAATCTAAGTCTACTGAAAACAAAAGCGTGAATTAATTTCTCAGCATCTTTCAATGATATAAGAGGTCTAACTTTAGCTGTGTTTCTTAAGTGAAAAATGCTGTCCTAGTGGTCTGATGAATATGCGATTTAAAATTCAGATTACAGTCAACGGTTACCCCTAAATTTTTTACTTCCGTCTTAACTTTTAATCCTAGTGCATTAAGTTTATTTCTGATAACCTCATTGAATCCATTATTGCCAATTACCAAAATTTCAGTTTTCTCTTTATTTAGTTTGAGAAAATTACTATTCATCCATTCAGAAATACCAGTAAGACATTGTGTTAGTGTATCGAAGAGTCGGAGTCATCAGGTGCTATAGATAAGTACAGCTGTGTGTCATCAGCATAGCTGTGGTAGCTCACGTTGTAACCTGAGATAATCTGACCTAACGGAAGCATGTAGATTGAGAATAACAGCGGACCCAGGATAGAGCCTTGTGGAACACCATATCGGATATCATGTGTCTTTGAGATTTGATTACCACAACTCACAAAGAATTTTCTCCCTGCCAGGTAGGATTCAAACCAATTTAAGACACTGCCAGAGAGGCCCACCCATTGACTAAGGCGATTTCTAAGAATATTATGATCAATGGTGTCAAATGCAGCACTCAGATCTAAGAGGATGAGAACAGATAAATGGCCTCTGTCTGCATTTACCCAAGTCATTTACTACTTTAACAAGTGCAGTTTCTGTGCTGTGATTTGTTCTGAAGCCTGACTGAAAAGTATCAAGAATAGCATGTTTATTTAGGTGGTCATTTAACTGCATAATGACTGCCTTCTCTAGAATTTTACTTAAGAAGGGCAGGTTAGAAATGGGTCTAAAATTTTCAAAGGCAGAGGGGTCAAGATTATGTTTCTTAAGAAGGGGTTTAACTACAGCAGTCTTAAGACAGTCTGGAAAGACCCCGTATCTAATGAGAATTTACTATGTCCAGAATATTGTCAATTAGACGCCTGATATTTCTTTGAAAAACCTGGTTGGTATTGGGTCAAGGACGCAGGTGGAGGTTTCAGTTGAGAGATTATACTATGTAATTCAGGTAAATCTATCCTGGTGAAAGCATTTAATTTGTTTATAACGGAGTACCGGGCTTTGGAGGTTCTGCAGTGTTGGGGAGATATACTATGTTATCTCTAATATCATTAATTTTTGAGTGAAAAATACAGCAATGTTCTCACAGGTTTCACTGGAAGTATTCTGGGGCATTCCTTTGTGTTACCTGGGTTTAACAGACGGTCAATTGTTGAAAATAAGACTCTGGGATTACTAGCATTGTTATTTATAATATTAGAGAAATAGCAGCCTCTCAAGACGGACAGTGTTATTGTATTCTGTTATTTTAACTTTTAATATTTCATAGTGGATAGTTAGTTTAGTTTTCCTCCATTTACGCTCAGCTCTACGACATGTTCTTTTTAAATCAGACACTCTTTGGGTCTTCCATGGAATAACAGTACTAGAGGATTTTTTAACTGTCTTTTCAGGTGCAACTATGTCAACAGCAGTTCTTACTTTAGAATTAAAGTTTTCCACTTTACTATTTACATTATCCTCGCTATTATAGCTGGCATTATAAACGGACTGATTGCTTAGAATAGTTGTAAGCTTTAAAGCTGCTGATGAGTCAAAGAAGCGTTTTTTAACAAAATGCTTCTCATGAGCGTTTTCTATCTTTATTTCTATATTAAATAGTAGAAGGAAATGGTCTGATAGACCGATATCAGTGACCTGCTTTATATCAACTTTAAGTCCTTTAGTAATCACTAAGTCTAACGTATGACCTGCTTTATGTGTAGGCTGATTTACGAGCTGCCTCAAATCAAAAGAGTCCAGGAGGTTCATGAATTCCTTTACCTTTTGGTCACACTGATTGTCGACATGAAAGTTAAAGTCGCCGACTATTAAGAGTGCATCATAGTTTGTAACTAAAATTGACATTAAGTCAGAGAATTCCTCAAGGAAAGACGCGTTATATTTAGGAGGTCTATACACGGATAATACGAGAACGTGAGAATCTCCATGAATAACAACGGCGAGATACTCAAAGGACTTAAATTTACCAAAACTAACATCTTTACATTTTAATCGCTCGAGTAAATGTTTGCCAAACCGCCCCTTTTTCCCTGGCGGTCGCACGAGTAAAACTGTAATCCGGAGGCAGATTCGATTAAAACTGCCGCCCCATTGGAATTAAGCCATGTTTCATTTAGCAATAAAATCAATGTTTCTATCACTAATAAGATCGTTTATAAAAAATGTCTTGTTAGTTAAAGCTCTAACATTTAATAGTGCCATATTTAATGTTTCTGAAGGGCAGAGCTGAATTTTATGCGTGTTATCGGTAATCGGAACAAAAATTAAGTTATTTTTGTTAACGCCGCTCTGTGTGTACTTTTTATGTAATCTACAATCCGTTTTTATAGTCTTAATGCAGTGTTGATCTGAAGTAGTAATTTCAATTAAATTATTGGTGTTTTGCCGCACTGCCTAGATTTTTACGTGCATTAAGATTTGTTATTAGATTATTAATGATGTGCACTTTAACGGAAGACTCTGTTAAGCCATTATGTCCTATCAAACCAGTAGCATTACGTAAGGGGTTAGCAGTAGAAGTAGACAGTCAAGATAGACGAATTACCTTAGCGATGTTTTCGGAGAGGACCCGGCGCCAAATCTATTCGGATGCAGTCCATCCCGCTTGAAGAAGCGCGCCTTTCCCAAAAAGATCCCAGTTGTCTATAAACCCGATGTCTTGATTCTCGCAGAAGCCTCTCAGCCAGTTGTTTAAACCCAGCAGACGACTGTAGTATTCATGCGATCGTCTGACGAGAGGTAGTGGACCCGAGATGAAGATTTTTGCGGATGGGGTCCTCTCCTTCGTGTCTTCAACTAGTGCTGCGAAGTCAGCCTTGAGAACCTCTGACTCTCGGTGCCTTATGTCGTTTACGCCGGCATGTAGAATGATGGATCCAATTGCCCTCTTGTGCTTCTGGTAGAAGGTCGGCGCCTCATCACATCTTGAACTCGAGCACCGGGAAAACAAGAAACAAAGGATTTTTGATTAGGGCACGTGATATTCAGGTTTCGAACAATGGAATCACCTACCACGATTACATCACCCGGGGTTGAAGGCAGACTGGGGACGGAGAGGGTCGAATCGATTCTGGATTTGAATGCTCGCCTGTGCCGCTGGAGGTGTTCTAGCCTTGAACCCCCGCCTGCAAAGCTGAAACCCGTCGAGGTCTTCATCAGCGTTGTCGTTGTTCCTACGAGGCGCGGGGGTGAAGCTTACTTGCCCTTGGACTTGAGCGGCACGAGGTGGGGTTGATGTTACGCCGACTTCAGTTGTTTGGTGTGGTTTGTCCAGCAGCCGAGTCTTCAAGTCTCTGAGGTACCTTCGTCTAGACAGGAGTTTCTGAATCTGTTTGTCGAGTGCCTGGAGTTCCTCGACAACGATGGCAACGCGATTCATCTCACTGTCGGCCATTGTCTGCTTCTACTTCCGCTTCCGCTTCGTCACCTAGGAAAGAAAGAGAGAAAGTTAGTCCAATGATTCAGAAGACATCATATGACACTCATATGAAATGGAACACTTCCCTAACACATTAATTCGATGGAAGCTAAGATGAAACAACTCCCCTCTAACACTTGCAAAGTCATTTGTATGACCAAAATAGTAAAATTGATGGTAATTTAATCAAAAAAGCTACTATGTAGACAAACATTGATTTCTACACTGTTAGATATTACCTAGTTAATTTTTTTTTCACATAAAACAAAGAACAGTTGTGAAGAGCAGCATGTAAGGGTGACTTTACTGCAGATTAGGCGCCTCCTTGGCCTCAAGGACCAGTTAGGATTAAGCAAAGGAGATGTCAGCTTTTTAAAGAGTGCACTTGGGCTCATGTTTTAAAGGACAGTTTCCTGCCATGCTTTTAAATGGATTTATTTATGGGATTTTTAACCTCCACCATTTTTATTGGATTATTTATCACTTTTGATGCACTGCACTTTGGACACTGTTTGGAATAGTTTGTTTTAATAAAAGCACTGAGCACCTTATGCATCTACTAATTGTTATGTGTGTTTTCTGTCCTCATCTACCTGGCTCATCCAGTTATGTTACTGACAGTGTCGGGTTCAAGAGTAAGTGGGAATGTGGAACTGACCCACACCGTCACACAGGTATATTTAAGGTTGGGTGACAAAGTGGCACAAGATACAGGAGGGTGAGTCCAGGTTACTGTATTATTACTGTATAGAGAAGGCAGGTACAGTTTCAAGACTTTATGCCCTTTGTTAACAGTTAGATACAACAGAACAGCTATGGAGTTCTCCTTGTGCCAGTGCTGTTAGAGATGGTGAATCAGCATTGACCCAGGTGAGAACAGAAGACATATTTTGCCCATATTTATTATAACAAAATATTTGTTTTAACAAAATATTTTTATTGTCCCATGAGCTTTTTTACAACGGGATTACACCTGTATATATATATATATATATATATATATATATATACTAATAAAAGGCAAAGCCCTCACTCACTCACTCACTGACTCATCACTAATTCAACTTCCCGTGTAGGTAGAAGGCTGAAATTTGGCAGGCTCATTCCTTACAGCTTACTTACAAAAGTTGGGCAGGTTTCATTTCGAAATTCTACGCCTAATGGTCATAACTGGAAGGTATTTTCTCCATTAACTGTAATAGAGTTTAGCTGGAAAGACGTGGGGGGCGGAGTTTTGTGTGACATCATCACGCCTCCCACGTAATCATGTGAACTGACTGTCAACGCAGTGCGTAGAAAACCAGGAAGACCTCCAAAAAGCGCTTAAGAAAACATGCATTATATAATTGAGAAGGCAGCGAAAAACAATAAGAAGCGAGCGAGTGACATATACTACCATATTCATGAGTCCTGCTACCTCGGAAAGAAAGCAAGGTGCAAACCTAAACTAAGTTCATAGACAGGCTACCGCTGGCGTTTCACATGCCCATGGGAATGCGGGATACAAGTTTAATGAGAGGGCCGGGGATATAAACGAGAGTTTTGATCACTTTGTAACTAAGTTAAAATTGTAGGTGAAGGGGTGTGCTTATGCAAATTCTGTGAGACTGTGTTTGTGGGGGATTGACAGTTAAGGCGGGTGGGGAGTCACGTCATCATCACCCCTCCCATTCATCTCATTTCGTTCTTAGCTGAGCTCCGCGGCTAACGCCGTCTTCCGAAGCAACTTCATCACACTGCCACCAAATACTCACAGAAAAATCCACAAGTTAATACACACACTCTCTCTAGAGTTTCTCCACACTGAATCCTCCAGGCACTACTTACAAAAGGTTACATTGACAATCGTGTTACGTTATTTTTAAAATCTTTCCTTTTCTTAGCACAAGCACAGCTGAGAAGCTTCGATGCATGTGCTCCATAACGCGTTAAAAAATAATGCATTTAATCACACTTTGCATTACAAGCAAAGGGAGCTTTGTCAATGCATGATTTCCTGGTACACGATTACATTGATCAAGCGCATCCGATTCATTTTACCCTCGCACCACCTTAGTTTGAGAAGAAGTATGAAAAAATATGAGGTTAACACAGAAAAACAGATCACCAATTCAAGCTTTATGAATAATCGATTCGCCATCAATAATTGTTTTGGTAAAGCCATCCTCCTTCCATTTTATAAGTTTTCCGCCACTAGCCATGATTAAATGAACGGTAAAAAAGTAAGAGCGAAGCGAGGGTGACTTATTTAGGCAGGCATATATATGACAGCAACACTCATGACAATGTCAATCATGTTACATTATTATTAAAAGGTTTCCTTTTCTTTTTCATTACTTCTTTAACACACTACTTCTCCGCTGCGAGGCGCGGGTATTTTGCTATATATATAATATATGAATTACCTCCAAAGAACGCTGAGACTTTTGATACCATGAGCGTGTGTACAAAAGGGGTCTCCTGCCCAGCAAAGTCGAGCAGCCAGCGCGTGCATAGCTGTGCCGGCCTTTGAGACGCTGAGTGCACTTCTGCCTTAAGTCAAAGTGAGCACTTTTAATTTTTTTCTTCCTCCCCCTGCGCTATAGCCCAGACAAGTGCAAACACGGGACCCCTTTTCTATACCACGGCAAAATAATATTAAGGCGATTCACACTTTCTTTTGCACGTATACGATTATGAGGTCCTCAGCTCGGATGATGAAGATACGCACAGGAGTGGAAGACTGACAGTGCCATCACAGCCGATTAATGGCGGGGCGTCTCACCAGTCTACACAAGACCCACGCGACTGTCCCCAAAAGGCGATCATAACGTCAGCGAACACATCTCTCTATACTATATAAAAGGAAAGGCAACTTTCCTTTCTTTACACCTTTTCCTTTTATCCCAAACCAAAGCCTTTCTCTCTTAACATTGCAAAGGACACAAAATAATTTTCTTTAATTGCCGGTAAGGCACATTACCAGAGGCAAAAATTTGAAAGTTCACATAGAAAATGTAATTTCTATACCACAGCCGTCGTGTAGCGCCTTTCAAAAGGGATCTACTACCGAGAGATGATCCATATACATTTTGCTGCTGTTAGTTACTTACCTGTTGTGTTACACAGTCTTTAAAATGTAGTTTACCCGCAACCACTCCAGTAGTGCTCAATGTACCTGTACTTCTTAAAACGTTAATGTTTTACTGTTTAATAACTTATAGACTATATTTTATTATTTTTCCCTTGCACTCAGTGACCAAAGCTATACACACACATATAGACACATACAAACATACACACAAGTATATGTATGTGTATATATATAATATACATATATATATAATTTGTGTGTGTGTATGTATGTATGTGTGTGTGTGTGTGTGTGTGTGTGTGTGTGTGTGTGTGTGTGTGTGTGTATATGACAGCAGCAATCCAAGCTGTGAGAAAACAGTAAAAAGGAGGCGTGTCAGACGTCGTGGTACATTTTCTGATGCAGCTAGGCGAAAATAACTTTGTGGCGCTGCCACCAAATACACAAAACAATTACATTGACAATCATGTTACGTTATTTTCAAATTGTTTCCTTTTCTTTCTCTTTCCTTCTTTAACACACTACTTCTCAGGGTATTTTGCTATATATATATATATATATATATATATATATATATATATATATATATATATATATATACACATATATGTATATATATAGATAGATAGATAGATAGATATGAGAACAACATATATATATATATAGATAGATATGAGAACAACACTCATATCAATGACAAAACAATTACATTAACAATCATGTTACGTTATTTTTAAAATTTTTCCTTTTCTTTTTCGTACCTTCTTTAACACACTACTTCTCGCTGAGCTGGTATTCTATAGTATATATATATATATATATATATATATATATATATATATCCTCTTTAATAAAACCCCTGTGTGCATTCACGTGTCCGTGTGTGTGTGTGTGTGTCTTCTGGTGAAGTGCGCATGCGCGGGGTCACACGGCACGTGTTCAGTCTCTTCCTGTGCATTCCCTGTGCAGATACACACACAGGCGCATGAGAGACAGACACGTACACACAGGCACGTGCACGACAGACACACACACACACACACAGTTGCCCACGCGACAGACACACGCACACACACACACACACATGGGACACACACACACACAGGCGCGCACGGGACGCACACACACACACACAGGCTCGCGGGACGCACACACACACAGGCATGCACGGGACGCACACACGCACGCACACACCCACAGGTGTTCGCGTGCATTTTTGCAATATTACTTTTCTTGGTTGTTTATTAAATTTTCAAATGTTAATTTTTTTCCCTGTGCTTAAAACTTATTAAAAAAAAGTGTTTTTAGCGAGCCGGTCGTAAGGCTATAGCGCAAACTCTTCCAGTCTTTGTTTTCTCAGTTGTTCAAGGTTTTCTTAGTGTTATTCAATCTTTTTACATTTAGTTTACTATTACGCTGTGCATTCAGTGGTATAATTAACTATATTTGTGCTTAAAAACGTAAAAAATATATATTTACATACAGTTCATACGGTCTGGAATGGATTAATTGTATTTACATACAATCCTATGGGGGAAATTACTTCGGTTCACGACCAAATCGGGTTACAACCAGAGTTTTGGAACGAATTATGTTTTTTTTTGGATTTTTACAAGTATCATAAATTACACCGGCTGTTACAGATTGGAATCAAATGTATGCTTTTATTCTAAAATACAAAGTAGTTAGAATACGAGCAGCTCACTTCTCAAAAAGGACTTGTCTGGGATTGAACCTGTGAAGGTTTGCTTAACAGTCCACAGCTGATACCGTTGCACCACCGAAGCTTTCATAGAAAATGCATGTCAATGTTGCACCCTAACGTGGGTTCTTTTTCTGCAGTTGTATTCTTGAATAAAAGCACATTTGTTCTGTTATATTTGTACCTTTTGTGAAAGTGTTTCTTTGATATTTGGAATTCAGGTTTCACACATTTTTATACACTTCATGTCTACATTTTGTCAATTATTACTAAAACATGAAAAACGTTTCTGTTTTAACAATGTTTACATAGATCGTTGTAGACACGGAACACACATGAAATGTAAGCGCCCAAATAACGATATAGTATTTATAAAAGGTGTAATTTTGCTTGACTTCTCAATCTATACAACTCTAAGCAACTGACATGCAGGTAAACAGACTTGAGCTGAGAAAACTGTACGGGGTGGGGGATGTGATAGCAGGCTGCTTGCTGTTTGCTGCTTATCCACACATTTACAGAACAAAAGACGCTGTCGGAGAAGTGCAAAGTGATTTAAGGTGGGACGGATCTACGTGTTTTTCGTAAGGCACTGGTAATTCTAGTGTTAAATCATCATGCCCCTGTTGTGTTCTTTCTTGAAACATTTCTTGTCGTACATCTATGTTCTGAATGTTACTTAATGATGCTAAACAGAAACAACAGAATTTATCTACCTTGAAGCTCTCCTGAAATCCTGCAAGACAATGTGCAATAAGATTTTCAGGAGAAACACAAACATACTGTAGTTCCTGTGATTTTTCCAGAAGTTTACTGATATGCAAACCTTCTCATTCTAGCATCTTTAAATCTTTGGTCAACGCATCGACAAAAGCGTAATAACCAAACTCTTTTACATCTGCACATTTGCTTAAAAGTGCTAACTTTATTGAATTGAAATTGCTTTGAAATTCTGATAGCCAGTTAAGAAGAACCCAGTATACTACAATTAACTTCTGTTTCTTGCATGAAGTAACAAGTGGATTGGCAATTTCAAAATAATCAATGTATAAAAGAAATCGCACTTCTAAAGTTTCCACAACCAAGAAGTCTGTTTTTTTTTATAAAACTTTCCATCAAGATATGGAATATATTATCCTGGTGTCTCCACTGCGGTACTCAAATGTTATCTCGCCAAAACAAACTTGTTAAGACTTTTAGTACAGGAACATAAACAAATTACTTGTTTTTTTATTCTGCTGAACAAAACTGAACTTGTTATGCTATGGCAATGTTTTAATTAATTAATTAATTAATTCATGTTTTATGTTTTTTTTCAAATAAGGCTTTCTTTTATAACCAGTAGCAAGTGTTCCTTCATCACAAGCTTTTAAAATGGGTTGTTTTTTAGAATGGTGTCTGAAATCTTTGCAAGATCAGAGTTACCAAAAGAGCAGCCATGATTCTTTAAAGTGTCCTCAACAATGTGTATGGTTTGGGATTATGAAAGTGCCGTGATCTCTTTTAAATTTTCAATTATCTGGTGCATTGAATTTTCTGAAATGGGCAGTACAGTTTGCATGAACAAAAAGATAGCAGCAAGTTTATGTTTAATGGCTAAATCAAAATTTTCTCCTTCAACAGCAATACTTGTCAAAAATTACTACATGTCTCTGTGGTATTTTCACCACCATCAGAATCCTCCAAAGTATGGCTAGCTTAACTTAATACATCCTCTATAAGCACCACAGACATTCTAAAATCCTTGAAGGAGTGATCTTTTTGTTTTCTATTAATGTGCATTTGGAATGTGGAAAGAACGTTAGTTTTTGAAAATACATTTCAAATATAGACATTTCACAATTTTATAGTTTGTGTATCTCCTCAAGTGATTACTATAGGTCCTTTCTTTGCCAATGCCTCAGAATATGTTGTTTTTCATGTTAAAAATTTGCAATAATGATAAGGTATGGATGGCATGGACATTCATTTACTATATATATTTGACTTATTTAAACTTTAAAATCGGAATATCCCTTAACATTCCTGATATTAAAAGACAATATGAATTGTGACATTTCTGAATTTTTGGAAAAAAAAAATTTTTGGACTTACTCTACTATACGGCAGGTAAATTATTCATGAAACGTCATGAAATTGGCCACTTTCCTAATTCTTAAATTGAGTCACTTTCCTCGATCTTTCAGAAGTGTGAGACAAAGAACAAGTTGGACATGTGCCAACAATTAAATAAAAAATGCTTTTACGTTATGGTAACTTGAAATTTTATGTTTACTTTAAGAACAATACTTGAACTTGATATAACATTTTGTCTCAACTTCGCATCCAGAAACTTATTTTTATAGCATTCCAGAATGCTTTTTAGATTTATACTTTTACAGTAACCAATAGTTTCCAATTCCCTGCAAAGTAGTTCTTATTAACTGGTGAAAGTTTCTGAGAATAAAAGTCACAGGGATGGACTAAGCTGCTATCAAGATTACCCCAATACTGAATGCATTCACTTCAATGATGAATTGAAAAGAGGGATCGGGGTGTGTAAGAATAGGGGCATTCGTGAATAATTGTTTCAGTTTCTTAAAAGTTACCATGTGAACTTTTTTGTGAGAGGTAATATCACTGGCCACTTCCAAGTATGGCTGCATTCCAGCCCACACGGGCTCATTAAGCCGTGTAGCGCCTCCCGGTGATGGCCACGGAGCCCACCAGGGCTGTCCGCCACAGTGCCCATCCCTCAGCTGTGCCCCGTGGGACATAGCAGCTGGTCCTGTGAGGGCTGGTCCTCTCCAGGAAGGGGAGTCGATGCTCTTTGGTCCATGGCTCTGTCCTGTCAAAACAAAATGAACTGGCTCGGTGGTATTGCCCCAACGCTCGCAATCTCCGGGCGTTCTCCACGGACAACACTGCCAGCCATGGCCATTACAATTGCAGATATAACAATGCCGATCCCATCTATTCAGAGCCCTCCAGGTTTAAAAACAGGCTGGGAATGCCTGCTCCGATCCCTGTCTAGCTAAGGGTAGCTGGTGGCTCTGCCCCTCTGTAGCGCAGCCCTCGACTGCCGTTAAGCCGACAGGCTCATGCTGCAGACTGTTCAGTTCCTCGTTCTTCTTTTCCAGGAATTCCTCTTCCTCTGGAGCATAACCATGGTCTGGATCCCCTTATGGGAAGAAAAGAGACCCCTTTCCCTCCGAGCCCTGATAGATGCCTGCGACAACGACACTGGCAGTTGGAGAAAGGTTGTTAGGCCTCTAGTAAGCACCAGCCGCCTCCTTGTACATATTTCTACCGCGTGATCAATCTTTGCAGCTGCGTTCCTTGTAGGAGGTATGGCTACTTGGCAAGCGGAACTGACATATACTGCTACCTTTTTGCACTGCCCTCCTATTCCTTGTTTTACAATACAGGCATCACTTACCTGTGCTGCCGCATCACACAGGCCCAAGATCCTGGGCAGCACCACCTTAGGCATGCAAGGATGGCCTCTAAAGACGCGCCAACCTTCTTCTCCAGCCTCTCAATTGTCTCTTGGAGCAGTCCCAAAATCTGGAATAAAGACTGTACAGTTTGGAGGACACCCTCCAGCTCGTGTACAGCCAAAAGCAACTAAAATTTGTCAGTCGGTGGTGGAACTGAACTTACCTTGTCTGACCCCACCTACCGCGAGCCATTGAGGTCCTGCTCCTTCCGCGAAGTCGCCCTCAGGTGATTCTCGGAGTCGGGGTGGAGGTTCGTTGCCCCACCTGTAAACTTTGATCACGTCTTACCCGTGTCCCTCAGCTACAGCACAGTCCCACAAAGCACCACACAAAACAAATCAAAAATATTCTTCTTCTTCCTTCACTCGTCCAAGGCAGCTTCGTTGTTCTCCTCCCGACTCTGGCACCTTGAGTAGTGGCTGCAGGCTCCTCTTATAACCCATCCGGAAGTAATTCAGGTGATAATTAACCTAATTCAGACTGCACTTCCGGGGTGTGGCTGCATTCTAGCCCACATGGGCTCATTAAGCCGTGCAGCTCCTCCTGTTGGTGGCCACAGAGCCCAACAGGGCTAAGCCCTGAAGTCCCACGCCTGTGACCCCGATATAACCCAGGAGGGCTGCCACCACGCATTACGGGGGATGTAGTGTGCATCCCATGGCTGCTCCACCGGATCCAGTGTCAAAGGGGCGTACCAGCCGGGCATGAGACCTAGCCATCTGCCACAAAGGACATATGATCTTAATACTGTAGGTCCTGGAAGGTATAATTTACGTAAAATTTAACACTGCTGAAGCGTTGGTTAAACCATTGGGAATGAAGTAGTAAGCAGTATCGAATGTGGATTTCCATTCATTGGATTCTGTGATTGCTATTAAGTTATACCTGTATGTGGTGGGTAAATCTAATTTTGTACTATTTGGAGGTACTGCAGTTCTTTACTAAAAACATCTCTGTTTCTCTTTGTTGTAATTCAGCAGTTTATGTGACTGTGTAAATGTTAATCAGGCTGTTTCAATCTTTAGCATACTATATTTGGACCTTAATTAGTTGTGGGATTTTAAGACCTCTTTGTTAGCCCCTGAAGTACATGTTGATTACACTAAAGAATAATATAAATTTCACAAAAACTACATTTAAGGTTTAAACTTAGATGGATGTTTTTTTGTCATTCATATCTCATTTAACCTGCATGTCCATCAGGTCCTTAGCACATAATACTATCTTTAACTGACCATAACTGACCAGTATAACTGACCATAAGACCCCTCTTCCATATAAACATGATTATGTTCTGCATGACCACCAGTACTAACTGTAAATGACTCAGGTGCACTGTGCATTTCTGCCATGTATTATGTAAACTCTGTGTGTCCTTAACCTTTGAGTGTAATACTCTGTGAACAGTTGGACATTTATTGTGACAATAGTAATTCTGGTGATATATTTTTGAATCCAGAGTGTCATATGCTAATGCTACAGAACTGGTTTTAATAAATAATGCTGTTTCATTCACGATTTATATACATTTTTATGGCATACCATTTGAATTATGAGATTTATACAATCTTTTCATTTTTTTAAATGTATTAATATTATTAAACTGTATGTTAGCTTTAAAATCACACACATACACAGTAAAATCATCAGTATATCAGTAAAATATTTATAATTAACTAGTTTAGGTCAACAAATCAGTTTAAACCTGATAATTCCAAAGTCATGGTGTGACTAATTAATACTCATTATAGCCCATTGTAAAAAGGTGGTATACCTCAAGTCATGGTGTTATCAGTGTTGGAATAACACATTTAAGTTTCTATTAAGGAATAGTGGTTAAGGCTTGGACTGCAAAACCTGTGATTGTGGGTACAAATTCCTCCACTAACACCTTGCGACCACAAATAGGTCACTTCATCTGCCTGTGATCCAACTGGAGAAACAAAAGAAAAATAAGCAATTGCATCTCCAAAAATGTTGTGAGGCGCCAGGATTAAAGGAATCAGCCAAATAAATCAAATGTGTTAACCTAATATTTTTTGACAGTCTTGATAGGTGAACAGCACAATGCATAGATTTCATTCTGTATTTGACATCTTACAGTATCACCAGAAGGTCAATCAAAGTGTAGAGCATTTGTGAATGACATTGTTACAAACAGAGGCTCTTGTTTAAAATTGTAAAATATGGTATTATTAAGGAACAGAAATTACCCAAATCACGGACACAATAATTCCCAAAACAATTCCAGGTTGAAATAAAGGATTTTATTTGACAAAAACACCTTCTTCATCAGAACACCAGCAAAACACATCAAATCACAAATCTCCTTCCACCTCCAAGACAGTGTTGCCCACTGACTCCTGACTTATTTAAGTAAGGTGGGAGGCTTTGCTTTAAAGTTCACCCGGGGACTGCTTCTGGGTTCCTGTCCAAAACACTTCTGGTTTGTGTGGAAACCGGGGTAGATCCTTCAGCAGTGCCCTCTGGCAGTTCCCAAAGACCAAGAGAGGGTTGTGTTTCTGGACTCCATCTCTCATGCCACCTTGTGGATTTTCTAAATGAGTTCAGCCATATGGAACACTGCCACTAGTGGTGTTGCGTATGGAACTGCTCCTGGTAAGCCAATTCTATCCATTATGGCAATCCAGCTGGTTAAGAATCCTTACTTTAACCCATACAGAATGCCTGTCCTTCCTGGCACCTACTAAAAAAATAACCGAGATGACAGATAGAGATGACAAGAATGACAAGTCAAAGAGTAGGGGTATCAGACTGGTTACCCAGTATAATTAAATGGCAAGCAGAATGAAAAAAACATGCAAAATTGTGGAGAGGTCTTTGCAGACATGAATTCAGGACAGAACTGACACAGATGATGGAGCTTCCAGTTTTTAGTCCTTTCTGTAGGACACCAGAAGTAAAGTGGTGTTATAGCCATTACTTATCATGTCTGCAGAAGGAGGGAGAAAGAAAAGCATTAAGACACAGTTCCATACGCTTGTGCTGCAGTAGAATTACAGTCACTAGAGCCCTTCAGCTGCCCCCTGTGCACTGCTTATCTGAAGCTGGCTAGCAAGGGCAGCAGTCTTAGCAGTGATGCCCAAACATCCTTTTCCCCAGTAACACTTGCCAACTAATAATGTGAGATCCCATGATGTTTCCAGGCAATCCAGGGTTTCCTCCCAGCTGGTCATGTCGGTAAAACATGGAGGGCGTCCAGGAGACATCGTTATCAGATACCTGACACACCTCAATAGACTCTTCTTTGTGTGGAGGTTCAGCAGCTCCACTCCGAGCCTCTCCCAAATGTTGTTGCTTCTCACCCTATCTCTAAGGGAGAGCCCAACCATCTGCAGAGAAAGCTTATTTTGGCCACTTGTACCCGCGACCTCATTCTTTCAATCATTACCCAAATCTCAAGGCCATAGGTGAGGGTAGGGACATAGATTGACTGGTAAATCGAGAGCTTTGCCTTCTGAATAAGCTCCTTCTTCACCACTGCAGATCAGTACAGTGACCACATAACTGCACTTGCCACCCAAATCTGTCTGTTGATCTCACCATCCCTTTTACCCCTCACTTGTGAAGAAGATCTCAAGGTATTTAAATTCTTTCACTTGAGGCAGTAACTCACCTCCCACTCAGAGACTCCACCTTTTTTCTACTGAGGACCACAACCTAATTTTTGGAGTAACTCATCCTCATCCCTGCCGCGTCATATTCGGTTCCAAACCATCCCAGTGCGTTTGGGAGTTCGCAGCCAGATGAAGCCAACAGAACCACGATTCTAAGGTCACTGAACCAGGGCCTTGGCACTGTAAAGTTGCTTAACTAACTCAATGCCCTCTATTAGGGAAATAGACATTAAATCCCATCAGCTTCTGGCTCTTTCTTCTCCACATAGAGCATGTCCATCAGATTCAGGAGCTCCTCAAAGTGTTCCTTCCACCACAAGAGAACATCCTCAGTCTAAGAACAGCCTGGGCGATTCCCTGCTTTCCCTTTCAGAGTCGCCTAATGGTTTGCCTGAACCTCTTTGAGCCCGATCAATAGTCGACTTCCATTGTTTCTCCGAACTCCTCTCACACCCTGGTTTTTGCTTCCCTGACCACCAAGGCCGCAGCTCTTTTGGCCTATCTCCTGTGCTAGCCATAAACAAAACGCCTCCTTTTTTCAGCCTGATGGCATTCCTCACCTGTGATGTCCACCATTGGATACTTGTTTTGCCACATCAAGAGGTACCTATGACCTTCAGGCAACAGCTCTTTGTCTAAAGCCTCTTCCACAACAGAAGCTTTGAACAAGGTCCATTTGGAATCTGTGTCCTACCCTCCTCTGGGATGTGGAAAAAGCTCTTTTGGAAGTTGGAGTTGAAAGTCTTCTGGGCAGGGGCTTTCCCCAAACATTCCCAGGCCTCCATCACTGCTTTCCAGGTCTGTCCAGGTGCCTCCTCCACCATCTGACCCAACTCATTACCAAATGGTGATCAGGTGACGACTTTGCCCCTCTCTTCACCTGAGTGTCCAGAACATATGGCCACATATCTGATGATATGATTCTGAAACCAAACATAGATCTTTGGCCTAAGGTGCTCTGCTACCAGGTAAGCTTATGAACCAACTTATGTTCGAACATTGTGTTCATTATGGACAAACCATGCCTAGCACAGAAGTCCAATAACAAAACACAACTTGGGTTTAGACCAGGGAGGCCGTTTCTCACAATCACGCCTCTCCAGGTGTCTCCATCATTACCCACATAGGTGTTGAAGTCTCCTAGCAAAACTATTGAATCCCCATGTGGGTCTCTTTCCAAGATCCCTACCAGTGACTCCAAGAAGTCCTGGTACTCCGAACTGACATTTGGTTCATAGGCACATATGGCAGTTAGAGTCCTACCCTCTATGACCTTCAGCTGCACAGAGGCAGCCCTATCTTTCTCTGAGACAAACTCCAACATGGCATTGAACAGGCAGAAACTCAAAAAGAAGCGCACTCCCACCCAACACGTTACTCCTCGAGCAACTCCAGAGTAAATGACAATCTAGCCTCCTTCGAAAGTTTTGGTTTGTAAGACAGTAGATGTGCAACATTGCTCATGATGGCATTTGTCTTCATTTGCTCCTCTACTACTACCTCCATCATTCTAAAGTTTGGAATCATACAGAAATGTTTATACTTTTGATAGAAATCAACACTTTTTTTATGAAGACAGATTTATCTAAATATAATTGATTTAAAAACGTATTAAAACTTTGCAAATGTTGTAAATAACTATTAATGCTAAAAATAAATGATTTATAATTTATTATATATGGCTTCAAAGGCCGCTTTTTAGCTGTGCAGCTGTTATTTGCAATTATACTCATTTAGGCAAAGCCAAGCATTTTCCTTGGGTGCAAGGTACTATCACTCCTAAAGTTCAATTCTGGTTAGAAAATGTCTAAGAAACATATACTTCTATTTTTGTTTTGCAAACTGAAGGTTATTCCATGCAACAGTGTGCCAGGAAATAAAAAATTTAATATAAAGGTGTCCATCACTATCTTGGCAGACAAAGACAAGCTAAATCATATCAGTATAGAAAAGTAACGGCACAGATGCACAGCTACACAAGAGGATACACTGGTACATCAGAGCATGTAGTTTGAGAAACAAATGCCTTATGGGTGCGTCAGTTGGCTGTTTCCAATAATAGTACATATAGCTAAATATGTAGTGTCATCTTCAACAAGTTTACTAAAATGTTTGGCTTGTTTGAGAACATGGCTGCAAAAATTAAAAGTAGTGATGTGAAATAAATCACTGAAATTGCTTGTCTCATGGAGCACATTTCAACCATAAAAAGCATTTTAAAAATATTTCACAGTAATCAGTGATCAGTTTGACTGAGACAAAGATCCATTCAGGGCTAAAGCACCTGCTAATTTTAGCTCTTCTGAGAGGAAACAGTGGATGGAGATCATATTAATTCTGCAGCCTCACTCTGAAAAGCTGAAGAGAGAAAAAAGCATGGCCACTACAGCTACTTATTACTATTTGAAAAACATTGTTTACCTGTTTTCTTTAAACGTTAAATATAATTAATATTAATACATTCAAATAAGTATAATCAAGTTTATTGAAGTTCTTCTATTGTTCATTTAGCATCATGCAGTACTAGAAGGCAGAGGACATCTTTTTGAATAAAGACAGTAAAAGATTATTTGGTCACATTGTTCTACTTCACTTGAGGAACCCATTACCATGGCATTATTGTGGCTCGGCACAGGCACTGCATAATGAATACCCGAGCCTGTCTCTAACAACAACCAAAAATCTACCAGGCATGAATTCAAGTGACCTTCATAGAATGATGTAAGGCATTCTCAGAACAAAGCAGAACTCCAGCAAAAATACTATAAGTCATTAAGTACAAATGTCTACCTTGGGGTCTTGCATCAGAAAAGGAATAACTGTTATTGCACAAAGGAATATACCAATGCACAAACAAGATGAAGCATTAATTGCTGTAAAAGAAAATACCAAAGAGAAATGAGTGTTTTTATTACCTTGTTCTTAATAGTATAAATGGTATAAAGGTGATAAAATAAAACCCTTATGTTTATAACTACCCTGTCGAACTACAGGGCATGTTTGCTTTAAGTTTTAATACATCTGTACTCTATAGGTGTCACTAGTCTCTGAATTAATGCAATTTGGATAAATCGATAAACAGTAGTTTTTCCAAATCTACCAAAATGGGATTTAAAGAAGCAGAACGAGCTTATTGTCCTCATCCAGAAAACACAACCTGCACTCTACAGAATCCATCGCTTGCAGTCAGCATCATTCTCTACATCGTCTTTATAACTGGAATACTTTTAGCAACATTTGGAAACCTGGTGCTCATCATTTCCATTGCGCATTTCAAACAACTGCACACACCAACAAATGTGTTGACACTCTCAATGGCTGTTGCAGACTTTCTTATTGGCATATTCATTATGCCTGTTAGGCTGATTCAAACAGTGGATAAATGCTTAGAGTTGGAAGTTCATACATGTATGGCAGGTGTATTTTGTTATGCAGCTATCACTACAATTTCTGTTACACATCTTATTTTTCTTTCTGTGGACAGATACTACGCTGTTTGTTATCCACTACATTATTCCACAAAAATAACAGTTGGAAGAGCCTGGGTGTTTGCTGCAATCTGTTGGATTTGTTCAATCTGTTACAATGTTTTGCTTTTTTATGCAGTGTTTACTTTTCTACTTAGTGACAAAAATGTTTGCTTAGGATTCTGCTTATTTGTGGCTAATCTCACACTTCTTATTGTAGATATGCTATTTAACAGTATACTTCCATTTTCTGTCATGCTGGTCTTCTATTCTAAGATCTTGATTGTTGCAATTCAGCACACAAAAGCATTACGGAATATAAGAAATGAAGCACAAACTGTGCAAAAGAAGAAACAGAAGAAGGGATTTATGGAGAAACAAAATAAAGCTACAATCACGATAGGTATTGTAATTGGCACATTTTTTTTATTTATTAGTCAGTTTAACATAGTTGCCTTTTTGTCATTATTCACCATAGTGTCTGAGTTGGCTTGGAATAAAGCTAATTATTTATTTTTGTTCAACTTTGCTTTGAACCCACTCATTTATGGACTCTTTTACCCTTGGTTTAGAAAGGGATTTAAATTTATTATAACATGTAAAATTTTCAAGCCAGATTCTTCCTTAATAAATTTGCTTTCAGAAAACAATTAAACTACCCTGATCTTTGTTGCAATATTTAAAGTTTGTTGTAAATGGAATGATTAGGACAAATAGGCACTGCTGAAAAAAGGCAGGATGGGCAGAGCAGTGCAGCTTAGTACCACATTGTTTAATCTTGTTACACTGTAAGAAGGAAATGGAGTCATTTGCACTCAACTAATGGTGACTGCAGACACCTGGTGTGTTATAAGAAAAGACTAACATACATACTGTAATCTATGAATCATGACATAAAGATCAAATTAGCTGAACTATTGAAAAAAAAACTCATAATAGTAATATATGTGCACATTTTAAATTTCAAAGCCATAAAGATGTCACGGGAGGACCCTGAATATATTCAGTGTTAAACTTTTAATAACTCAAACAAGGCTTAAAACATATTACATTAGGTAAATTAAGAAACAGAAATGTGCATACTTAATGTAAATATGAAGAAAATGTCAAAAGAAATAATAGCCAAAGGTGAAATTAGCTGAATCATCTGAGACATTTCAGGCATTGTTGAAGCAATAAATAAAGAGATAAGTAAATTGCTTTCATACATACACTATAACCATTTTTCCTTTGCTAAGTACTTTTGCATGTATTTTTCTGTTATTAGTTATTTAAAAAATTACTTAATTACAAAGTGTCATTAAAAGAAAGATGTATTCTGTCAGGTCCCCTACATACTTTTAGGGGCTGCACCCAAGATGGGCTTGAAGCACTTACTGTAAATGCCCCAAATCTTACCATTCCTGAATCTTCTGTAGTTATGAATTCTAACAAACTGTTCTTTGATTATTCTGAGCACCGCTGGATATCATCAAACTTGTAAAGATCCATAAGGTTATTTGTAAATAGCATTACTTGTAAAATGTAAATAATATTTCAGAAGAGTGTTTTGTTTATTGACAGAACAACTGCAGTCACTATGCTGTGTCTCATTTTATACTTAATTTGATTCCCAGGTGAACTGCTGTGTATTCTTCTAACATTCTGAAGCATTTTTTAATTCAGCAGGAAGTTTTTGTTGTCGAGGAAAAAGGCAGAGAGAAATGGTGAGAAACCGTAAAAAGAGGAGAAGACACTTTCTGTTCTTCATGTTCCTCTCATATATAGAGTATACTGAAAATATTTAATTCATGCATTGAAGAAGGAAGGAAAATCAATAGCTTTGCATCATGATATGTGGACAACTTTATTTATACTATACCTCTGGTTGCTAAAAAATCTTCTTTGTATTCCTTGATAAAACACATGACATCTCTTGCTGGACCATTCATTTATTGCAGTGTATGACTACAAGGGGGTGTAACAGAACTCCTAAGCCCTTGACACATCTACAGTATTAAAAGTCCCAGGTTCAAATTACTCATTTGATTATAGAAATCCATTTGTTACAGAATTATTTCTTTATTTCCTTTTCCTCCTCCTATTGCATTAGGCAAGTGTCATGCTTCACCTCTCCAAATTCCAACACACCTAAACAGAGCAGAACCAGGAGTACTTCCATCACTAGAACACAGCACCTGAGAAGCACTTCTGGGTTTGATGGAACTGTCAAAAAGCAAACAAAATTGATAAATTATTTATTGACTTTATGAATAAAATTGTTTGGATTAGTTTTTCTTCATTGTGTTTTGATTAAGTTTCATTGATTACTATTCTTGTAAACGATGTTATCATCTGTCTCATGTTATTTGATTTTTATGGGTTGGACAATGGATGGATGGATGTTTTTCCTTGCTTCTTATCTTTACCTGTTAAGATTCAACCTAAAGGGACAGAGCCCCCCAATTGTGTAGGTGGGCTACTAATAGAGATGCCACTGAGTCTCATTGTAAGTGTTTTACAGGCCCCAGTATGTTGCATTACACTCATTTTCTTTTAAAGCAAAAACTTAGATATGAGGGGCCTCATGTGTAATGCTGTGCGTAGCATTCATACTAAAACATGATGTATGGACAAAAACAAATGTGTGTATGCACAAAAAATTCACATGAATAAAACTGTGCGTAAGCCCATTGTAAAAAGGTGGTATACCTCAAGTCATGGTGTTATCAGTGTTGGAATAACACATTTAAGTTTCTATTAAGGAATAGTGGTTAAGGCTTAGACTGCAAAACCTGTGATTGTGGGTACAAATTCCTCCACTAACACTTTGCGACCACAAATAGGTCACTTCATCTGCCTGTGATCCAACTGGAGAAACAAAAGAAAAATAAGCAATTGCATGTCCAAAAATGTTGTGAGTCACCATGATTAAAGGAATCAGCCAAATAAATCAAATGTGTTAACGTAATATTTTTTGACAGTCTTGATAGGTGAACAGCACAATGCATAGATTTCATTCTGTATTTGACATCTTACAGTATCACCAGAAGGCCAATCAAAGTGCAGAGCATTTTTGAATGACATTGTTACAAACAGAGGCTCTTGTTTAAAATTGTAAAATATGGTATTATTGAGAAACAGAAATTACCCAAACCACGGACACAATAATTCCCAAAACAATTCCAGGTTGAAATAAAGGATTTTATTTGACAAAAACACCTTCTTCATCAGAACACCAGCAAAACACATCAAATCACAAATCTCCTTCCACCTCCAAGACAGTGTTGCCCACTGACTCCTGACTTGTTTAAGTAAGGCAGGAGGCTTTGCTTTAAAGTTCACCCAGGGACTGCTTCTGGGTTCCTGTCCAAAACACTTCTGGTTTGTGTGGAAACCGGGGCAGATCCTTCAGCAGTACCCGCTGGCAGTTCCCAAAGACTCAGAGAGGGTTGTGTTTCTGCACTTTATCTCTCATGCCACCTTGTGGGTGTCCTAAATGAGTTCAGCCATATGGAACACTGTCACTAGTTGTGCTGTGTATGGAACTGCTCCTGGTAAGCCAATTCTATCCATTATGGCAATCCAGCCGGGTAAGAATCCTTACTTTAACCCATACAGAATGCCTGTCCTTCCTGGCACCTACTAAAAAAATAACCGAGATGACAGACAGAGATGACAAGAATGACAAGTCAAAGAGTAGGGTTATCAGACTGGTTACCCAGTATAATTGAATGGCAAGCAGAATGAAAAACACATGCAAAATTGTGGAAAGGTCTTTGCAGACATGAATTTAGGACAGAACTGACACAGATGATGGAGCTTCCAGTTTTCAGTCATTTCTGTAGGACACCAGAAGTAAAGTGGTGTTATAGCCATTAATTATCATGTCTGTAGAAGGAGGGAGAAAGAAAAGCATTAGGACACAGTTCCATACGCTTGTGCTGCAGTAGAATTACAGTCACTAGAGCCCTTCAGCTGCCCCCGTGCACTGCTTATCTGAAGCTGGCTAGCAAGGGCAGCAGTCTTAGCAGTGATGCCCAAACGTCCTTTTCCCCAGTAACACTTGCCAACTAATAATGTGAGATTCCATGACGTTTCCAGGCAATCCAGGGTTTCCTCCCAGCTGGTCATGTCTGTAAAACATGGAGGGCGTCCAGGAGACATTGTTATCAGATACCTGACCCACCTCAATAGACTCTTCTTTGTGTGGAGGTTCAGCAGCTCCACTCCGAGCCTCTCCCAAATGTTGTTGCTTCTCACCCTATCTCTAAGGGAGAGCCCAACCATCTGCAGAGAAAGCTTATTTTGGCCACTTGTACCCACGACCTCATTCTTTCAATCATTACCCAAATCTCAAGGCCATAGGTGAGGGTAGGGACATAGATTGACTGGTAAATCGAGAGCTTTGCCTTCTGAATAAGCTCCTTCTTCACCACTGCAGATCAGTACAGTGACCACATAACTGTACTTGCCACCCAAATCTGTCTGTTGATCTTACCATCCCTTTTACCCCTCACTTGTAAAGAAGATCTCAAGGTATTTAAATTCCTTCACTTGAGGCAGTAACTCACCTCCCACTCAGAGACTCCACCTTTTTCCTACTGAGGACCACAACCTAATTTTTGGAGTAACTCATCCTCATCCCTGCCGCGTCATATTCGGTTCCAAACCATCCCAGTGCGTTTGGGAGTTTGCAGCCAGATGAAGCCAACAGAACCACGATTCTAAGGTCACTGAACCAGGGCCTTGGCACTGTAAAGTTGCTTAACTAACTCAGTGCCCTCTATTAGGGAAATAGACATTAACTCCCATCAGCTTCTGGCTCTTTCTTCTCCACATAGAGCATGTCCATCAGGTTCAGGAGCTCCTCAAAGTGTTCCTTCCACCACAAGAGAACATCCTCAGTCTAAGAATAGCCTGGGCGATTCCCTGCTTTCCCTTTCAGAGTCGCCTAATGGTTTGCCTGAACCTCTTTGAGCCCGATCAATAGTCGACTTCCATTGTTTCTCCGAACTCCTCTCACACCCTGGTTTTTGCTTCCCTGACCACCAAGGCCGCAGCTCTTTTGGCCTGTCTCCTGTGCTAGCCATAAACAAAAAGCCTCCTTTTTTCAGCCTGATGGCAGTCCTCACCTGTGATGTCCACCATTGGATACTTGTTTTGCCACATCAAGAGGTACCTATGACCTTCAGGCAACAGCTCTTTGTCTAAAGCCTCTTCCACAACAGAAGCTTTGAACAAGGTCCATTTGGAATCTGTGTCCTACCCTCCTCTGGGATGTGGGAAAAGCTCTTTTGGAAGTTGGAGTTGAAAGTCTTCTGGGCAGTGGCTTTCCCCAAACATTCCCAGGCCTGCATCACTGCTTTCCAGGTCTGTCCAGGTGCCTCCTCCACCATCTGACCCAACTCATTACCAAATGGTGATCAGGTGACGACTTTGCCCCTCTCTTCACCTGAGTGTCCGGAACATATGGCCACATATCTGATGATTTGATTCTGAAAGGTAAGCTTATGAACCAAATTATGTTTGAACATTGTGTCCATTATGGACAAACCATGCCTAACACAGAAGTCCAATAACAAAACACAACTTGGGTTTAGACCAGGGAGGCCGTTTCTCACAATCACGCCTCTCCAGGTGTCTCCATCATTACCCACATGGGTGTTGAAGTCTCCTAGCAAAACTATTGAATCCCCATGTGGGTCTCTTTCCAAGATCCCTACCAGTGACTCCAAGAAGTCCTGGTACTCCGAACTGACATTTGGTTCATAGGCACATATGGCAGTTAGAGTCCTACCCTCTATGATCTTCAGCTGCACAGAGGCAGCCCTATCTTTCTCTGAGACAAACTCCAACATGGCATTGAACAGGCAGAGACTCAAAAAGAAGCGCACTCCCACCCAACACGTTACTCCTCGAGCAACTCCAGAGTAAATGACAATCTAGTCTCCTTCGAAAGTTTTGGTTCCAAAACCAAGCAAGCTAGTGGACATGAACCTAATAATATCTAGTTGGTATCTCTCCATCTCACCCATCGACTCCAGCTTCTTCCCCCGAAGAGGGGTGACATTCCACGTCCCAAGAGTCATATTATGTGTCTGGGTTCTAGTCCACTTTGGCCTCTGCCTTCAACCGTTGCCCAGGTCACATTGCACCTGGCCCCTATTCCTCCTAAAAGTGGTGGCTCCATAATTATGAAGTAAATATGAATAAAAAAATTAATATATGTATAGTTAATGTTTCATTTATGTCCTTATTTAAATGTGCTACAACCAAAGGATATTATATTAAATGAAATAAAAAGAAATATAAGTTAGTTTCAGATAATATATACCTCCAAGTTTTTACTGGGCCATCCATATTCACCTTTTGTGTCTCTGCTAAACAAATCTACTCAACACTTTCTAAAGCTTTAATAAGAACCTATCACAAACTCAGAAGAAAGAGGAAATTGCTCACATAACCATGAGGAATGGGTGCAAGATAAGTATACGTATGTGGAGGGGGTGAGGGGTAAGGATGAGTTATGATGGTGTATGCATTGTGAGAATTTGGTCACAGTTGAAATCTATTTGGACCATGCTGTAAATAAAAATACGACTAGACATTATGCGTGTAGGACCCACTACGTAATATAAACCTCACACTGTAATGTAGTGTAATTTAACATAACATAGATGTTTTGCTGTGTTAGCAGTTGTAAAGGGCCACACACATGGACGGGCATCCCAGCCAGATTTGGTTCCTTTCAATTAACTGTCCGATAGTTCAATGTGACAGAATGATGGAGGAAGGCTTTATTTCAAAACTATATGCCTTCCCAACCCACTACAAGCCAATATTCCTGACCGTCAGAACCGATTTTGATACCCACAAGGAATTGTGGCACTTGTAGTTGAGAAAGGTATTTAAGAAGAATGAATAACCTTTTTTTGAATCTGTGATTGCGTATGTATCCATTGTGTCTGTGGTTTGGTTAGACAAGACATTTTTTTTTAGATGAAATTCAAGAAGTACTATGCATAGAAAACTTACATAGTAAAAGTCAAAAGTGAAAACCAAAGCTCAAATGGTATTCCCTTTTAGGTGCTTACTATGGGGCATGAAAAAAATGCACATACAGTACATACAATAAATCAGGGGTACTCAATGACAATCCTGGAGGGTCGCAGTGGCTGCAGATTTTTATTCCAACTAATTTCCTAATTAGAAAGCAGTCCATGCTGATAGGGAAACTTGGTATTGAACTGTTTAGCTTGTTAATGCTTGCATTCATCCATGAGCAATTTTAATTGCACTGTAGAGTTTCCTTCAGTGAGGACATTATCCATGTGTTTTGTGGACCAGAATAGATTAAAACTTAATGGTCCTTCCAATTCCCATCTCATTAATTTCTAAACATTTTTTTATCACTGACACTTCATGGTAAGCATGTTAGCTGGGGAACTGCTGGTGTATTGGTTATCTGCATCTCATTATTAACTAATGTCTCATTAAGAAATCAGGCAACAATTAAAACTTAAATGCAGCTGCTAAAATCTAGGAAATTAAGGGTTCTGAATGGTAACAGGCAAGAGAACTAACATATTGATTTAGTAGTAAATAAAAGGGTTCTAATTAAGAAATTGGTTAAAGTGAAAACCTGCAGGCATAGCAGACCTCCAGGACTATAATTGAGGACCTCTGATCTACAAAGTAACTAAAATTTGTCTTTGATGAATAAAGGCACTAACAAGGCATAGAGTTAAACACCAACTTTCATTATCAGCAAGGACTAAATTCTAATAAGGACACAGGCTGGAATGAAAACCTGTAGCCACTGCGGCCCTTCAGGACTGTGATTGAGGACCCTTGCAATAGATAGAAAGAAAGTAGATAAATAGAGTACTTTATTTGTGCCAAATGGGAAATTTAGCTTTTTACATAATAAATAAATAAACATTGCAACAACAAAAAATAACCCTGAAATGAACATCAGAATTTCTAAAAAGAAAAAAAAGGTCTGACTTGTTTAAAGATAAAAGAAATATTTATAGTCAGAATGAGGCATTATGAAGGGGTATAGAGGAGCGCCAATGGCATTTCTTGACACACTTCTGTTGAGTAATCAATTGGCTAAAAGTACTCAGTGCCAGTGTGTAAGTGTGCAACATTGATCATAATGGCATTTGTCTTCATTCGCTCCTCTACTACTACCTCCATCATTCTAAAGTTTGGAATCATACAGAAATGTTTATACTTTTGATAGAAATCAACACTTTTTTTATGAAGACAGATTTATCTAAATATAATTGATTTACAAACATATTAAAACTTTGCAAATGTTGTAAATAACTATTAATGCTAAAAATAAATGATTTATAATTTATTATATATGGCTTCAAAGGCCGCTTTTCAGCGGTGCAGCTGTTATTTGCAATTATACTCATTTAGGCAAAGCCAAGCATTTTCCTTGGGTGCAAGGTACTATGACTCCTAAAGTTCAATTCTGGTTAGAAAATGTCTTGTTTTGCAAACTGAAGGTTATTCCTTGCAACAGTGTGCCAGGAAATTTAAAATTTAACATAAAGGTGTCCATCACTATCTTGGCAGACAAAGACAAGCTAAATCATATCAGTGTAGAAAAAGTAACGGCACAGATGCACAGCTACACAAGAGGATACACTGGTACATCAGAGCATGTAGTTTGAGAAACAAATGCCTTATGGGTGCGTCAGTTGGCTGTTTCCAATAATAGTACATATAGCTAAATATGTAGTGTCATCTTCAACAAGTTTACTAAAATGTCTGGCTTGTTTGAGAACATGGCTGCAAAAATTAAAAGTAGTGATGTGAAATAAATCACTGAAATTGCTTGTCTCATGGAGCACATTTCAACCATAAAAAGCATTTTAAAAATATTTCACAGTAATCAGTGATCAGTTTGACTGAGACAAAGATCCATTCAGGGCTAAAGCACCTGCTGATTTTAGCCCTTCTGAGAGGAAACAGTGGATGGAGATCATATTAATTCTGCAGCCTCACTCTGAAAAGCTGAAGAGAGATAAAAGCATGGCCACTAAAGCTACTTATTACTATTTGAAAAACATTGTTTACCTGTTTTCTTTAAACGTTAAATATAATTAATATTAATACATTCAAATAAGTGTAATCAAGTTTATTGAAGTTCTTCTATTGTTCATTTAGCATCATGCAGTACTAGAAGGCAGAGGACATCTTTTTCAATAAAGACAGTAAAAGATTATTTGGTCACATTGTTCTACTTCACTTGAGGAACCCATTACCATGGCATTATTGTGGCTCGGCACAGGCACTGCATAATGAATGCCCGAGCATGTCTCTAATAACCACCAAAAATCTACCAGCCATGAATTCAAGTGACCTTCATAGAATGATGTAAGGCATTCTCAGAACAAAGCAGAACTCCAGCAAAAATACTATAAGTCATTAAGTACAAATGTCTACCTTGGGGTCTTGCATCAGAAAAGGAATAACTGTTATTCCACAAAGGAATATACCAATGCACAAACAAGGTGAAGCATTAATTGCTGTAAAAGAAAACACCAAAGGAAAATGAGTGTTTTTGTTACCTTGTTCTTTAGAGTATAAATGGTATAAAGGTGATAAAATAAAACCCTTATGTTTATAACTACCCTGTCTAAGTGCAGGGCATGTTTGCTTTAAGTTTTAATACATCTGTACTTTATAGGTGTCACTAGTCTCTGAATTAATGCAATTTGGATAAATAAATAAACAGTAGTTTTTCCAAATCTACCAAAATGGGATTAAAAGAAGCAGAACGAGCTTATTGTCCTCATCCAGAAAACACAACCTGCTCTCTACAGAATCCGTCGCTTGCTGCCAGCATCATTCTCTACACCATCTTTACGGCTGGAATAATTTTAGCAACATTTGGAAACCTGGTGGTGATTATTTCCATCGCTCATTTAAAGCAGCTGCACACACCAACAAATGTGCTGACACTCTCAATGGCTGTTGCAGACTTTCTTATTGGAGTATTCGTGATGCCTGTTAAACTGATTCAAACAATGGATAAATGCTTAGAGTTGGAAGTTCATACATGTATGGCAGGTGTATTTTGTTGTGCAGCTATCACTACAATTTCTGTTACACATCTTATTTTTCTTTCTATAGACAGATACTACGCTGTTTGTTATCCACTACATTATTCCACAAAAATAACAGTTGGAAGAGCCTGGGTATTTGCTGCAATTTGTTGGATTTGTTCAATCTGTTATAATGTTTTGATTTTTTATGTACAGTTTACTTTTCTACTTAGTGACAAAAATGTTTGCTTAGAATTCTGTTTATTTGTGACTAATCTCACAGTTTTTATTGTAGATATGCTATTTAACAGTATACTTCCATTTTCTGTCATGCTGGTCTTCTATTCTAAGATCTTGATTGTTGCCATTCAGCATGTAAAAGCATTATGGAATATAAGAAATGAAGCACAAACTGTGCAAAAGAAGAAACAGAAGAAGGGATTTATGGAGAAACAAAATAAAGCTACAATCACGATAGGTATTGTAATTGGCACATTTTTTTTATTTATTAGTCAGTTTCACATATTTACCTTTTTGTCATTATTCATCACAGTGTCTGAGTTGGCTTTGAATATACCTGAATATTTACTTTTGTTCAACTTTGCTTTGAACCCACTCATTTATGGACTATTTTACCCTTGGTTTAGAAAGGGATTTAAATTTATTATAACATGTAAAATTTTCAAGCCAGATTCTTCCTTAATAAATTTGCTCTCAGAAAACAATTAAACTACCCTCATCTTTGAGCAATATTTAGAGTTTGCTGTAACTGGAATGATTAGGACAAATAGGCACTGCTGAAAAAAGGCAGGATGGGCAGAGCAGAACAGCTTAGTACCACATTGTTTAATCTTGTTACACTGTAAGAAGGAAATGGAGTCATTTGCACTCAACTAATTGTGACTGCAGCCACCTGGTGTGTTATAAGAAAAGACTAACATACATACTGTAAGCTATGAATCATGACATAAAGAGCAAATTAGCTGAACTATTGAAAAAAAAACTCATAATAGTAATATATGTGCACATTTTAAATTTCAAAGCCATAAAGATGTCACGGGAGGACCCTGAATATATTCAGTGTTAAACTTTTACATTTTAAATAACTCAAACTAGGCTTAAAACATATTACATCAGGTAAATTAAGAAACAGAAATGTGCATACTTAATGTAAATATGAAGAAAATGTCAAAAGAAATAATAGCCAAAGGTGAAATTAGCTGAATCATCTGAGACATTTCAGGCATTGTTGAAGCAATAAATAAAGAGATAAGAAAATTGCTTTCATACATACACTATAACCATTTTTCCTTTGCTAAGTACTTTTGCATGTATTTATCTGTTATTAGTAATTTAAAACATTACTTTATTACAAAGTGTCATTAAAAGAAAGATGTATTCTGTCAGGTCCCCTACATACTTATAGGGGCTGCACCCAAGATGGGCTTGAAGCACTTACTGTAAATGCCCCAAATCTTACCATTCCTGAATCTTCTGTAGTTATGAATTCTAACAAACTGTTCTTTGATTATTCTGAGCACCGCTGGATATCATCAAACTTGTAAAGATCCATAAGGTTATTTGTAAATAGCATTACTTGTAAAATGTAAATAATATTTCAGAAGAGTGTTTTGTTTATTGACAGAACAATTGCAGTCACTATGCTGTGTCTCATTTTATACTTAATTTGATTCCCAGGTGAACTACTGTGTATTCTTCTAACATTCTGAAGCATTTTTTAATTCAGCAGGAAGTTTTTGTTGTCGAGGAAAAAGGCAGAGAGAAATGGTGAGAAACCGTAAAAAGAGGAGAAGACACTTTCTGTTCTTCATGTTCCTCACATATATAGAGTATATTGAAAATATTTAATTCAAGGAAGGAAAATCAATAGCTTTACATCATGATATGTGGACAACTTTATTTATACTATACCTCTGGTTGCTGAAAAGTCTTTTTTGTATTCCTTGATAAAACACATGACATCTCTTGCTGGACCATTCATTTATTGCAGTGTATGACTACAAGGGGGTGTAAAAGAACTCCTAAGCCCTTGACACATCTACAGTATCAAAAGTCCCAGGTTCAAATTACTCATTTGATTATAGAAATCCATTTGTTACAGAATTCTTTCTTTATTTCCTTTTCCTCCTCCTATTGCATTAGGCAAGTGTCATGCTTCACCTCTCCAAATTCCAACTCACCTAAACAGAGCAGAACCAGGAGTACTTCCATCACTAGAACACAGCACCTGAGAAGCACTTCTGGGTTTGATGGAACTGTCAAAAAGCAAACAAAATTGATAAATTATTTATTGACTTTATGAATAAAATTGTTTGGATTCATTTTTCTTCATTGTGTTTTGATTAAGTTTCATTGATTACTATTCTTGTAAACGATGTTATCATCTGTCTCATGTTATTTGATTTTTATGGGTTGGACAATGGATGGATGGATGTTTTTCCTTGCTTCTTATCTTTACCTGTTAAGATTCAACCTAAAGGGACAGGGTGTAGGTGGGCTACTAATAGAGATGCCACTGAGTCTCATTGTAAGTGTTTTTACAGGCCCCAGTATGTTGCATTACACTCATTTTCTTTTAAAGCAAAAACTTAGATATGAGGGGCCCCATGTGTAATGCTGTGCATAGCATTCATACTAAAACATGATGTATGGACAAAAACAAATGTGTGTATGCACAAAAAATTCACATGAATAAAACTGTGCGTAAGCCCATTGTAAAAAGGTGGTATACCTCAAGTCATGGTGTTATCAGTGTTGGAATAACACATTTAAGTTTCTATTAAGGAATAGTGGTTAAGGCTTAGACTGCAAAACCTGTGATTGTGGGTACAAATTCCTCCACTAACACTTTGCGACCACAAATAGGTCACTTCATCTGCCTGTGATCCAACTGGAGAAACAAAAGAAAAATAAGCAATTGCATCTCCAAAAATGTTGTGAGTCACCATGATTAAAGGAATCAGCCAAATAAATCAAATGTGTTAACCTAATATTTTTTGACAGTCTTGATAGGTGAACAGCACAATGCATAGATTTCATTCTGTATTTGACATCTTACAGTATCACCAGAAGGTCAATCAAAGTGTAGAGCATTTGTGAATGACATTGTTACAAACAGAGGCTCTTGTTTAAAATTGTAAAATATGGTATTATTAAGAAACAGAAATTACCCAAACCACGGACACAATAATTCCCAAAACAATTCCAGGTTGAAATAAAGGATTTTATTTGACAAAAACACCTTCTTTATCAGAACACCAGCAAAACACATCAAATCACAAATCTCCTTCCACCTCCAAGACAGTGTTGCCCACTGACTCCTGACTTGTTTAAGTAAGGCAGGAGGCTTTGCTTTAAAGTTCACCCGGGGACTGCTTCTGGGTTCCTGTCCAAAACACTTCTGGTTTGTGTGGAAACCGGGGCAGTCATCCTTCAGCAGTGCCCGCTGGCAGTTCCCAAAGACTCAGAGAGGGTTGTGTTTCTGGACTTTATCTCTCATGCCACCTTGTGGGTGTCCTAAATGAGTTCAGCCATATGGAACACTGTCACTAGTTGTGCTGTGTATGGAACTGCTCCTGGTAAGCCAATTCTATCCATTATGGCAATCCAGCCGGGTAAGAATCCTTACTTTAACCCATACAGAATGCCTGTCCTTCCTGGCACCTACTAAAAAAATAACCGAGATGACAGATAGAGATGACAAGAATGACAAGTCAAAGAGTACGGTTATCAGACTGGTTACCCAGTATAATTGAATGGCAAGCAGAATGAAAAACACATGCAAAATTGTGGAGAGGTCTTTGCAGACAGAACTGACACAGATGATGGAGCTTCCAGTTTTCAGTCATTTCTGTAGGACACCAGAAGTAAAGTGGTGTTATAGCCATTAATTATCATGTCTGTAGAAGGAGGGAGAAAGAAAAGCATTAGGACACAGTTCCATTCGCTTGTGCTGCAGTAGAATTACAGTCACTAGAGCCCTTCAGCTGCCCCCGTGCACTGCTTATCTGAAGCTGGCTAGCAAGGGCAGCAGTCTTAGCAGTGATGCCCAAACGTCCTTTTCCCCAGTAACACTTGCCAACTAATAATGTGAGATCCCATGACGTTTCCAGGCAATCCAGGGTTTCCTCCCAGCTGGTCATGTCTGTAAAACATGGAGGGCGTCCAGGAGACATCGTTATCAGATACCTGACCCACCTCAATAGACTCTTCTTTGTGTGGAGGTTCAGCAGCTCCACTCCGAGCCTCTCCCAAATGTTGTTGCTTCTCACCCTGTCTCTAAGGGAGAGCCCAACCATCTGCAGAGAAAGCTTATTTTGGCCACTTGTACCCACGACCTCATTCTTTCAATCATTACCCAAATCTCAAGGCCATAGGTGAGGGTAGGGACATAGATTGACTGGTAAATCGAGAGCTTTGCCTTCTGAATAAGCTCCTTCTTCACCACTGCAGATCAGTACAGTGACCACATAACTGCACTTGCCACCCAAATCTGTCTGTTGATCTTACCATCCCTTTTACCCCTCACTTGTAAAGAAGATCTCAAGGTATTTAAATTCCTTCACTTGAGGCAGTAACTCACCTCCCACTCAGAGACTCCACCTTTTTCCTACTGAGGACCACAACCTAATTTTTGGAATAACTCATCCTCATCCCTGCCGCGTCATATTCGGTTCCAAACCATCCCAGTGCGTTTGGGAGTTCGCAGCCAGATGAAGCCAACAGAACCATGATTCTAAGGTCACTGAACCAGGGCCTTGGCACTGTAAAGTTGCTTAACTAACTCAGTGTCCTCTATCAGGGAAATAGACATTAACTCCCATCAGCTTCTGGCTCTGCCTTCTCCACAGAGAGCATGTCCATCAGGTTCAGGAGCTCCTCAAAGTGTTCCTTCCACCACAAGAGAACATCCTCAGTCTAAGAACAGCCTGGGCGATTCCCTGCTTTCCCTTTCAGAGTGGCCTAATGGTTTGCCTGAACCTCTTTGAGCCCGATCAATAGTCGACTTCCATTATTTCTCCGAACTCCTCCCACACCCTGGTTTTTGCTTCCCTGACCACCAAGGCCGCAGCTCTTTTGGCCTGTCTCCTGTGCTAGCCATAAACAAAACTCTTCCTTTTTTCAGCCTGATGGCATTCCTCACCTGTGATGTCCACCATTGGGTACTTGTGTTGCCACATCGAGAGGTACCTATGACCTTCAGGCAACAGCTCTTTGTCTAAAGCCTCTTCCACAACAAAAGCTTTGAACAAGGTCCATTTGGAATCTGTGTCCTACCCTCCTCTGGGATGTGGAAAAAGTGTCCAGAACATATGGCCACATATCTGATGATATGATTCTGAAACCAAACATAGATCTTTGGCCTAAGGTGCTCTGCTACCAGGTAAGCTTATGAACCAACTTATGTTCGAACATTGTGTTCATTATGGAAAAACCATGCCTAGCACAGAAGTCCAATAACAAAACACAACTTGGGTTTAGACCAGGGAGGCCGTTTCTCACACTCACGTCTCTCCAGGTGTCTCCATCATTACCCACATGGGTGTTGAAGTCTCCTAGCAAAACTATTGAATCCCCATGTGGGTCTCTTTCCAAGATCCCTACCAGTGACTCCAAGAAGTCCTGGTACTCCGAACTGACATTTGGTTCATAGGCACATATGGCAGTTAGAGTCCTACCCTCTATCAACAACAACAACAACAACATTTATTTATATAGCACATTTTCATACAAACAGTAGCTCAAAGTGCTTTACATATTAAAGAATAGAAAAATGAAAGACACAATTATAAAACAAAATAAATCAACATTAACATCGAATAAGAGTTTAGGTTCAATGGCCAGGGGGGACAGAAAAAACAAAAAAACTCCAGACGGCTGGAGAAAAAATAAAATCTGTAGGGAGATCTATGACCTTCAGCTGCACAGAGGCAGCCCTATCTTTCTCTGAGACAAACTCCAACATGGCATTGAACAGGCAGAGACTCAAAAAGAAGCGCACTCCCACCCAACACGTTACTCCTCGAGCAACTCCAGAGTAAATGACAATCTAGTCTCCTTCGAAAGTTTTGGTTCCAAAACCAAGCAAGCTAGTGGACATGAACCTAATAATATCTAGTTGGTATCTCTCCATCTCACCCATCGACTCCAGCTTCTTCCCCCGAAGAGGGGTGACATTCCACGTCCCAAGAGTCATATTATGTGTCTGGGTTCTAGTCCACTTTGGCCTCTGCCTTCAACCGTTGCCCAGGTCACATTGCACCTGGCCCCTATTCCTCCTAAAAGTGGTGGCTCCATAATTATGAAGTAAATATGAATAAAAAAATTAATATATGTATAGTTAATGTTTCATTTATGTCCTTATTTAAATGTGCTACAACCAAAGGATATTATATTAAATGAAATAAAAAGAAATATAAGTTAGTTTCAGATAATATATACCTCCAAGTTTTTACTGGGCCATCCATATTCACCTTTTGTGTCTCTGCTAAACAAATCTACTCAACACTTTCTAAAGCTTTAATAAGAACCTATCACAAACTCAGAAGAAAGAGGAAATTGCTCACATAACCATGAGGAATGGGTGCAAGATAAGTATACGTATGTGGAGGGGGTGAGGGGTAAGGATGAGTTATGTTGGTGTATGCATTGTGAGAATTTGGTCACAGTTGAAATCTATTTGGACCATGCTGTAAATAAAAATACGACTAGACATTATGCGTGTAGGACCCACTACGTAATATAAACCTCACACTGTAATGTAGTGTAATTTAACATAACATAGATGTTTTGCTGTGTTAGCAGTTGTAAAGGGCCACACACATGGACGGGCATCCCAGCCAGATTTGGTTCCTTTCAATTAACTGTCCGATAGTTCAATGTGACAGAATGATGGAGGAAGGCTTTATTTCAAAACTATATGCCTTCCCAACCCACTACAAGCCAATATTCCTGACCGTCAGAACCGATTTTGATACCCACAAGGAATTGTGGCACTTGTAGTTGAGAAAGGTATTTAAGAAGAATGAATAACCTTTTTTTGAATCTGTGATTGCGTATGTATCCATTGTGTCTGTGGTTTGACAAAAAAGACATTTTTTTTTAGATGAAATTCAAGAAGTACTATGCATAGAAAACTTACATAGTAAAAGTCAAAAGTGAAAACCAAAGCTCAAATGGTATTCCCTTTTAGGTGCTTACTATGGGGCATGAAAAAAATGCACATACAGTACATACAATAAATCAGGGGTACTCAATGACAATCCTGGAGGGTCGCAGTGGCTGCAGATTTTTATTCCAACTAATTTCCTAATTAGAAAGCAGTCCATGCTGATAGGGAAACTTGGTATTGAACTGTTTAGCTTGTTAATGCTTGCATTCATCCATGAGCAATTTTAATTGCACTGTAGAGTTTCCTTCAGTGAGGACATTATCCATGTGTTTTGTGGACCAGAATAGATTTAAACTTAATGGTCCTTCCAATTCCCCTCTCATTAATTTCTAAACATTTTTTTATCACTGACACTTCATGGTAAGCATGTTAGCTGGAGAACTGCTGGTGTATTGGTTATCTGCATCTCATTATTAACTAATGTCTCATTAAGAAATCAGGCAACAATTAAAACTTAAATGCAGCTGCTAAAATCTAGGAAATTAAGGGTTCTGAATGGTAACAGGCAAGAGAAATAACATATTGCTTTAGTAGTAAATAAAAGGGTTCTAATTATGAAATTGGTTAAAGTGAAAACCTGCAGGCATAGCAGACCTCCAGGACTATAATTGAGGACCTCTGATCTACAAAGTAACTAAAATTTGTCTTTGATGAATAAAGGCACTAACAAGGCATAGAGTTAAACACCAACTTTCATTATCAGCAAGGACTAAATTCTAATAAGGACACAGGCTGGAATGAAAACCTGTAGCCACTGCGGCCCTTCAGGACTGTGATTGAGGACCATTGCAAAAGATAGAAAGATAGTAGATAAATAGAGTACTTTATTTGTGCCAAATGGGAAATTTAGCTTTTTACATAATAAATAAATAAACATTGCAACAACAAAAAATAACCCTGAAATGAACATCAGAATTTCTAAAAACAAAAAAAGGTCTGACTTGTTTAAAGATAAAAGAAATATTTATAGTCAGAATGAGGCATTATGAAGGGGTATAGAGGAGCGCCAATGGCATTTCTTGACACACTTTTGTTGAGTAATCAATTGGCTAAAAGTACTCAGTGCCAGTGTGTAAGTGTGCAACATTGATCATAATGGCATTTGTCTTCATTCGCTCCTCTACTACTACCTCCATCATTCTAAAGTTTGGAATCATACAGAAATGTTTATACTTTTGATAGAAATCAACACTTTTTTTATGAAGACAGATTTATCTAAATATAATTGATTTACAAACATATTAAAACTTTGCAAATGTTGTAAATAACTATTAATGCTAAAAATAAATGATTTATAATTTATTATATATGGCTTCAAAGGCCGCTTTTCAGCGGTGCAGCTGTTATTTGCAATTATACTCATTTAGGCAAAGCCAAGCATTATCCTTGGGTGCAAGGTACTATGAATTGAAGAAGTTCAATTCTGGTTAGAAAATGTCTAAGAAACATATACTTCTATTTTTGTTTTGCAAACTGAAGGTTATTCCATGCAACAGTGTGCCAGGAAATTAAAAATTTAACATAAAGGTGTCCATCACTATCTTGGCAGACAAAGACAAGCTAAATCATATCAGTATAGAAAAAGTAACGGCACAGATGCACAGCTACACAAGAGGATACACTGGTACATCAGAGTATGTAGTTTGAGAAACAAATGCCTTATGGGTCCGTCAGTTGGCTGTTTCCAATAATAGTACATGCTAAATATGTAGTGTCATCTTCAACAAGTTTACTAAAATGTTTGGCTTGTTTGAGAACATGGCTGCAAAAATTAAAAGTAGTGACGTGAAATAAATCACTGAAATTGCTTGTCTCATGGAGCACATTTCAACCATAAAAAGCATTTTAAAAATATTTCACAGTAATCAGTGATCAGTTTGACTGAGACAAAGATCCATTCAGGGCTAAAGCACCTGCTAATTTTAGCTCTTCTGAGAGGAAACAGTGGATGGAGATCATATTAATTCTGCAGCCTCACTCTGAAAAGCTGAAGAGAGAAAAAAGCAGGCCACTAAAGCTACTTATTACTATTTGAAAAACATTGTTTACCTGTTTTCTTTAAACGTTAAATATAATTAATATTAATACATTCAAATAAGTGTAATCAAGTTTATTGAAGTTCTTCTATTGTTCATTTAGCATCATGCAGTACTAGAAGGCAGAGGACATCTTTTTCAATAAAGACAGTAAAAGATTATTTGGTCACATTGTTCTACTTCACTTGAGGAACCCATTACCATGGCATTATTGTGGCTCGGCACAGGCACTGCATAATGAATGCCCGAGCCTGTCTCTAACAACAACCAAAAATCTACCAGCCATGAATTCAAGTGACCTTCATAGAATGATGTAAGGCATTCTCAGAACAAAGCAGAACTCCAGCAAAAATACTATAAGTCATTAAGTACAAATGTCTACCTTGGGGTCTTGCATCAGAAAAGGAATAACTGTTATTCCACAAAGGAATATACCAATGCACAAACAAGGTGAAGCATTAATTGCTGTAAAAGAAAACACCAAAGGAAAATGAGTGTTTTTGTTACCTTGTTCTTCAGAGTATAAATGGTATAAAGGTGATAAAATAAAACCCTTATGTTTATAAGTACCCTGTCTAAGTACAGGGCATGTTTGCTTTAAGTTTTAATACATCTGTACTCTATAGGTGTCACTAGTCTCTGAATTAATGCAATTTGGATAAATAAATAAACAGTAGTTTTTCCAAATCTACCAAAATGGGATTAAAAGAAGCAGAACGAGCTTATTGTCCTCATCCAGTAAACACAACCTGTTCTCTACAGAATCCATCGCTTGCAGTCAGCATCATTCTCTACATCGTCTTTATAATTGGAATACTTTTAGCAACATTTGGAAACCTGGTGCTCATCATTTCCATTGCGCATTTCAAACAGCTGCACACACCAACAAATGTGTTGACACTCTCAATGGCTGTTGCAGACTTTCTTATTGGAGTATTCGTGATGCCTGTTAGGCTGATTCAAACAGTGGATAAATGCTTAGAGTTGGAAGTTCATACATGTATGGCAGGTGTATTTTGTTATGCAGCTATTACTACAATTTCTGTTACACATCTTATTTTTCTTTCTGTGGACAGATACTACGCTGTTTGTTATCCACTACATTATTCCACAAAAATAACAGTTGGAAGAGCCTGGGTATTTGCTGCAATCTGTTGGATTTGTTCAATCTGTTACAATGTTTTGATTTTTTATGTACAGTTTACTTTTCTATTCAGTGACAAAAATGTTTGCTTAGGATTCTGTTTATTTGTGGCTAATCTCACAGTTCTTATTGTAGATATGCTATTTAACAGTATACTTCCATTTTCTGCCATGCTGGTCTTCTATTCTAAGATCTTGATTGTTGCAATTCAGCACACGAAAGCATTACGGAATATAAGAAATGAAGCACAAACTGTGCAAAAGAAGAAACAGAAGAAGGGATTTATGGAGAAACAAAATAAAGCTACAATCACGATAGGTATTGTAATTGGCACATTTTTTTTATTTATTAGTCAGTTTAACATAGTTGCCTTTTTGTCATTATTCACCAGAGTGTCTGAGTTGGCTTTGAATATACCTGAATATTTACTTTTGTTCAACTTTGCTTTGAACCCACTCATTTATGGACTATTTTACCCTTGGTTTAGAAAGGGATTTAAATTTATTATAACATGTAGAATTTTCAAGCCAGATTCTTCCTTAATAAATTTGCTCTCAGAAAACAATTAAACTACCCTCATCTTTGAGCAATATTTAGAGTTTGTTGTAACTGGAATGATTAGGACAAATAGGCACTGCTGAAAAAAGGCAGGATGGGCAGAGCAGTACAGCTTAGTACCACATTGTTTAATCTTGTTACACTGTAAAGGAAATGGAGTCATCTGCACTCAACTAATGGTGACTGCAGACACCTGGTGTGTTATAAGAAAAGACTAACATACATACTGTAAGCTATGAATCATGACATAAAGAGCAAATTAGCTGAACTATTGAAAAAAAACTCATAATAGTAATATATGTGCACATTTTAAATTTCAAAGCCATAAAGATGTCATGGGAGGACCCTGAATATATTCAGTGTTAAACTTTTACATTTTAAATAACTCAAACTAGGCTTAAAACATATTACATTAGGTAAATTAAGAAACAGAAATGTAAATGTAAATATGAAGAAAATGTCAAAAGAAACAATAGCCAAAGGTGAAATTAGCTGAATCATCTGAGACATTTCAGGCATTGTTGAAGCAATAAATAAAGAGATAAGTAAATTGCTTTCATACATACACTATAACAATTTTTCCTTTGCTAAGTACTTTTGCATGTATTTATCTGTTATTAGTTATTTAAAACATTACTTTATTACAAAGTGTCATTAAAAGAAAGATGTATTCTGTCAGGTCCCCTACATACTTTTAGGGGCTGCACCCAAGATGGGCTTGAAGCACTTACTGTAAATGCCCCAAATCTTACCATTCCTGAATCTTCTGTAGTTATGAATTCTAACAAACTGTTCTTTGATTATTCTGAGCACCGCTGGATATCATCAAACTTGTAAAGATCCATAAGGTTATTTGTAAATAGCATTACTTGTAAAATGTAAATAATATTTCAAAAGAGTGTTTTGTTTATTGACAGAACAACTGCAGTCACTATGCTGTGTCTCATTTTATACTTAATTTGATTCCCAGGTGAACTACTGTGTATTCTTCTAACATTCTGAAGCATTTTTTAGTTCAGCAGGAAGTTTTTGTTGTTGAGGAAAAAGGCACAGACAAATGGCGAGAAACCGTAAAAAGAGGAGAAGACACTTTCTGTTCTTCATGTTCCTCTCATATATAGAGTATATTGAAAATATTTAATTCATGCATTGAAGAAGGAAAGAAAATCAATAGCTTTGTATCATGATATGTGGACAACTTTATTTATACTATACCTCTGGTTGCTGAAAAGTCTTCTTTGTATTCCTTGATAAAACACATGACATCTCTTACTGGACCATTTATTTATTGCAGTGTATGACTACAAGGGGGTGTAACAGAACTCCTAAGCCTTTGACACATCTACAGTATCAAAAGTCCCAGGTTCAAATTACTCATTTGATTATAGAAATCCATTTGTTACAGAATTCTTTCTTTATTTCCTTTTCCTCCTCCTATTGCGTTAGGCAAGTGTCATGCTTCACCTCTCCAAATTCCAACTCACCTAAACAGAGCAGAACCAGGAGTACTTCCATCACTAGAACACTGCACCTGAGAAGCACTTCTGGGTTTGATGGAACTGTCAAAAAGCAAAAAAAATTGATAAATTATTTATTGTCTTTATGAATAAAATTGTTTGGATTAATTTTTCTTCATTGTGTTTTGATTAAGTTTCATTGATTACTATTTTTGTAAATGATGTTATCATCTGTCTCATGTTATTTGATTTTTATGGGTTGGACAATGGATGGATGGATGTTTTTCCTTGCTTCTTATCTTTACCTGTTAAGATTCAACCTAAAGGGACAGGGCCCCCCAATTGTGTAGGTGGGCTACTAATAGAGATGCCACTGAGTCTCATTGTAAGTGTTTTACAGGCCCCAGTATGTTGCATTACACTCATTTTCTTTTAAAGCAAAAACTGAAAAAAAAGGGGCCTCATGTGTAATGCTGTGCGTAGAATTCATACTAAAACATGGTGTATGGACAAAAACAAATGTGTGTATGCACTAAAAATTCACATGAATAAAACTGTGCGTAAGCAAAATTTCATGCATTTCTCCTTCATGAATCCCAATCATCATGAATTTTAATGCACATTTTAATGAATTTTGCATATTTGAATATACAAATTAATCTAAATAGCCCACTTCTATTCAGTGTTTTGTTAAAAAACAATGATAAAAGCACGTGTAAAAAAGAAGAATTTCACCGAATGCCAAGTGGAACTCTTACTCAGTGAAGTGGATGCAAAGAAAAACATACAATATGGCGACTTAGGCAATAGTATGAGCAGCAAAATTAAATTTTTGGAGTGGCACTCAAAAATTCAAGTTCAGAAAGTGGCATTGTGCCTGAAATAAAAAAGAAGTGGCCAGATGTCAAAATTGACTTTAAAAGGTGTCTGAGTGTCACATGGAAATGTATTAGGGCCACAGAGAAGGAAACAAAATAGGGACAAAGTAAAGAAAAAAGGGTCTATGTCGAGATTAAAGTAAATATTGGCTTTAATCTCAAAAATTTCTGCTTCAATTTCATAGTTTATTTTGTTATTAAAATAGAAAGTCATAAGCTATATCTTAAAATTGATGTTTACTAGTTTACTACATATTAAATGTTTCCTGTGCTATGTGTTCCCCAACCCAGTCGTTAATTGCTACGTGCTTTTTAAATGGCCTTTCTCTTACGCCAACAGGAGCGCGCAGGCAGCGATCACCACACAGAATACATTACATTCATGATATTACAGCTCTCTGAAGATTTTAGAATACTAAGATGTACGAGGTGTGGCAGAAAAGTAATGAGACTGGCAACATTGCAAGCGATCTGGCAACGCTGCGCTGTTGTCCTTGATAGAGCACGTGTATCAGTACCCTCCCATAGCTCAGTGCGGGTTTCAACTCCTTCCGTTAACTACGTGATTTTTGTGACTGCTATTAATGAAGTTGTGTTTTTGGTTGTGCGTCATGCAGAATGGAACAGCGGAATTTGGAGCAACGTTGTGCCATTAAATTTTGTGTTAAGCTTGGAGAATCGGCAAGTGTGACGTTTGAAAAGTTAAAACAGGCCTATGGGGAACATTCTTTATCCCAAGCTCAAGTTTTTCACTGGCACAAATCATTTTTGGAAGGCAGAAAACACGTTGAAGATGAACACCGTTCAGGGAGGCCTTCAACTTCGAAAACCAATGAAAACATCGAACGTGTGAAAACTCTTGTGAGATCAGACCGTCGTTTAACATTAAGAATGTTGAGTGAACAATTAAATTTGAACAGATTTACCGTTCATCAAATTTTGACTGAACATTTGCACATGCAAAAGGTCTGTGCCAAAATGATGCCGAAAAACCTCACAATTGAGCAGAAGGACAATCGAAAAAACAAGTGTCTTGATCTTCTTGACAGAATCGCTAATGAGCAAGATTTCTTTAGTCGTGTGATCACAGGTGATGAATCATGGATTTTTGAATACATTTAGCCTCCATAAGCCCGAAAAAACATCTCAGATTTATTTGAATAAAGTCCACACACAGTGTTAGCAGTACACCCTGGATGTGGTTATGTGCTCCTCCCAGATGCTGGAATAGAAGGCAATGTCATCTAGATAGTTGGCACTGTAAGTGTTTTGAGGCCATAGTAGTTTATCCATTAGATGTTGGAAGGTGGCTGGTGCCCCATGCAATTCAAATGGGATGACACAATAATGCCAGTGTTCACTAGGGGGGTTCCAAATGCAGTATTTCCCTTGGCAGACTCCATTAAAGAAATTTGGCAGTACCCTTTTGTAATGTTAAGTGTGATCAAATACTTCACCTTTCCAAGCCACTTGAGTAGCTCATCTACACCTAGTAATCTGGAATGCTTCAAAGCGAGAGACTTGATTAAGCAGAAGGAACTCATTGTAAAAGCCAGATGTTTTCTGGTTTTTGGTTCTACACAATAGGGCTAGACCAGGGACTAAAAATTTCCTCAGTCACATGTAGTTCTAGCATCCGCTTGATCTCAACCTCAACTTCTGTTCTTTTTGCTTCCGGGAGTCAAAAGAGACATTTTTGGAGAATGACTCCATGTTCTGTAAATATATTCTGAGCAACCAGAGAGGTCCTTCAGGGCTTCTCATCCACTACCTGTGCTACAGACAGGATGGCTGCAGACAGCCCCCACCACTTGGGTGCAGCCAATTTGAGTTCTCAAGTGGGGCTGGCCGGATAAGGGATCGGGCTCCCCTCCCATCCATGGTTTTAGCTGGTTGACAGTTTGGTTGTTTCACCATACAGTGTGATGAATGGTCTGTGAAGCAGGGCTGAATTTTAAATAAATAAATAATCCTGACATGCTTTTACAATGACACTCGCATCACATCTTTGTGTGGGTCATGGTAGTGTGTCAGTACCGGCTCCAGTGTGGGAACAGACAGTCTTGCACTTTGTGCATGTGTACGGGATCGCCAGTGACCCAAATTAGCACTCATTCTTATCATTACTATCGATGGTGTTAGGTTGAAGGGGCTCCGAAACAAGAGTGGGAGCATGGAACCGACACACACCGTCAACCAAGCTTTTGCTCCCTTTGATTTTATAAGGGCTTTGCCAGTGAGACAATGATTCAGAAGACATAGTAGGGATAGAGGACCATGATGCATTTTCTGCGACTGAGATCACAGACGTCATCTTTTGCGCACTCCTGCTGACAGCTGGGAATAGAAGTTCACTTTCCCATTTTAAGGGATACCAAGCAACACTTCTAAACTGATAAGAACTGGGAACAAGTATGTGACTAGCTTATGCTTCTTGGTATCACTGTATCAGCAACCGCTGTTATACTGTTCATGATCACTGAGAGATTTATATACAGGATCATTTTTCTAAAGTCATATAACAGCATTCCACTTGTGTCTGACACTCACCTTTATTAATAATTTAACCTTTCATTTTTCAAATTTATTTTGTGAAATAATATAATATAACATACTAATATTAAACATTAAAAGTCTATCCTTGCAGGACACTGGAATGACCGGGGAAGAGAATAAGCACGGGACATTATCTCCCCCGGAGTGCTAGATGGCAGAACCTCTGGGTTGCAGCTGCGCCACAGGCCTTCATTCACAGGTCAGAGTTAGGTGGAATAGGACAAAGCTTGCCAGAGGAACAGTGGAGGTGGAAGGACAGTGAGTAGAGAAGAAAGAAAAAGTGCTGTGTTCTGTTTTATTGACTGTACTGGTGCTTTATACTGTACTGTGGGGGGAAGTGAAAGGGAAGCTTTTCCCACACCTAAAATAAACGTGTTGTACTGGCTTGTGCTAGTGTTTGTCTGTATCAGATGTTGTGGAACCGGAGAGCCCCTGATGGTCACCGTTGCACTTTTCCAATGGTGGAGAAAATACTCAAATAATTTATTAAGTAAATGTCATGAGCAACCAGAGAGTTCTGTTTATGGTTTTCGTCCACCACTTTGGGGACACACAGGATGGTAGATTCCAGCTCCCGTTGCTGCCGGGGAATTGCATTAATACTGAAATTTACATGTTCCCTATTGATAGAGAAAGTGACTTCTGTAAGGGAAAAGAAAAAAATATAGTGCTTGAAACTGCCTGCCTGTTAAATTAGGGCAGGGGTGGCAAACTCCAGTCCTGGAGTGCCGCAGTGGCTGCAGGTTTTCATTCTAACCATTTTCCTAATCAGTGACCAGTTTTCACTGCTAATTAACTTCCTTTTCCCTTCAATTTAATAGCCATATTTTTAAGGATTCAGTGCTCTGAATAATTTTTTTTTCTTCATTAAATGACAGCCAAACAGAAATCAAATGTGTAACAAGTCAACTAGCTAAATTGGGACTTCAAACTTCAACTAATTTCACTCCAACCAGTTTCTTAATGAGAAGCCAATTCTTGCTGTTAATTAAACTCATTTAATTCTATAGCTTGTTGCTGCTCTCATTCTGACACAGCAGACATTTCCATAACTGTTGATTTTCTGTTTTTTCTAAGAATATTGTCAAAATCTTTTGGGGACCTGAGAGATCAATCTTACTGAGACCTTCGCCTTTCTTTATTTTCAGATATTGTGTGATGGGCACGGGTGAGCAGGTCATGTGGCACCTTGTTTTGTGTTTCATTATTGTTTGGCAGCTAATTAAAGAAAAAGAAACAACTAAGGGGCATGAATCAAGTTAATTAAAATAAAGGCAAAAGAAGTTAATTAGCAGCAAAAACTAATGAAGAAGATGGTTAGAACAAAAACCTGCAGCGACTGCGGTACTCCAGGGGCCTCATGTATAACGCAGTGCGTAGAACTCACACTAACATGACGTAAGCACAAAAGCTGAAATGTGCTTACGCACAGAAAAATCCAGATGCATAAATCTGTGCGTTTGCCAGCTTCCGCATTCTTCCGCTACATAAATCCCGGTCAGCGTGAAAAGTAGCTCTCGTGCACGTGCCTGCTGTCCTGCCCCAACTCCTCCCAGAATTACGCCTCTTTGAATATGCAAATCAATATAAATAGCCTTTAAGCTCAGTGTTCTGTATAAATACAATGGGAAAAGCAATAGGGAAAATGGAAGAATTTCAGCAAATACCAAGTGGAGGCAGGGAAAAACGTACTATTTGTTGGTTTAAACAGTGGTATAAACAACAAAAGGAAGCTGATCGACTGACATAGCATGTCGGAGAAACTCGAAAGCTCAAGTTCACCAAGTACCCAAAATAAAAAAGAAGTTTTCAGATAACAAAGTCACCATTAAAAGGCGAGTCGTAGCCCACCATCTGAGTGTCATCTGAAAGCTTATTAGGGTACAGAGAAAAAAAAGGCACACAGTGGGGAAAAAGCACGAAATGTCAACTTCAATCTCGAAATTTCCACTTTAGTGGAAACATCATAAACTTCATCTTAAAATCGTTTAATTAACCAGTTTCTCAAATCACATCGTAAATAAAGTAGCACGTTAAATGTTTTGTTTTGTATGTGTTCTTCTATGTGCTATATGTGTGTGAATCACTACGTGCTTCTTAAACCGGCTTTCTCTTCCTCTAACAGGACACAGAATCCATTACATTCGTGATATTACAGCTCTCTGAATAACTAAAATACTGAGATGTATACGTGATATCATTTCATGATGATAGGAGTTAAAGCACGTTATTAAACATGGGAACATGGTGGCGCATTGATTGTGCGCGACCTTTGATGAAATAATTTATTGCAGCAGTACTCAGGGGCAGCTCTAGGCTCGTGGCGGCACTGGGCAGAGAAAGAACCAGTAGCCCCTTCGCCTGCCAATGTCAATATGGTATCTTATGCATGGCGGATGGCCACGTTCGTTGCGGACACTGCATAGCTGATTCGTGCTCATGACACAAGCGTTTAACTTTGCCAAAATTTGCCGCTGCGTTTTTAGCTATGTTGTTATTTTCTCTTTCTGTTTTATATTCAATATATATTGGTGTAGCGGCCCCTGTGATTTGGGGGCCCTGTGCAGGTGCACAGTTTGCACATGCCTAAGGCTGCCCCTGCAGTACTGTCTCTTTCAAACGTACTAACCTCCAATTCCTGTCCTTCCTTTTCTTTCTCCAAGTAACTGATCGCCACACAATCAGCTCTGTAATAGACGTTAAGCCATCTGTAAGCTTATAACGCCGATTCTTCAAAACTGTTAAGGAACATTGAAATATCTTCATAGTACGTTTAATTATTCTATCTTTAACGCCAGTCTCAGTGAAGCATACAGTGTGCGGCAGGAACAATCCGTGAGCAGAGCGCCAGATCCTTGCTAGCATAGCAACACCATGTCCTTTAATTAATAACAATATAGATTATTTAAATGAAGTTAAAGTTTTATCTGTATAATATAATAAACATATTTTGCTGCATTTCATCTTAAAAATTATATTGTCATCATATGTAAATACGCGATTTATAAAGTGGCTCAAGTTGTGCAATATTATAACTGTAGTGCAAGTTTACAGTGAGGTGATTGTACTTATAAGTACAATCAGTTCTACAAGGAGCAGTTGATGGACTGATTGAGTGCGTTTAGAGCTCTTGGGATGAAACTGTTTCGGAACTGCGAGGTCCGTACAGGAAAGGTCCGTACAGGAAAGGTTTTGAAGCGTTTGCCGTGTGAGGAACAGTTCAAATAGGAAGCATGGCTAAGGCAGCGTGTTCTTGATGTTGTATACCAATAATTCTCTTTCCAATCAGCTGCTCCGAGTGGTGCAGTGAGAGTAATATGGAAAAAGATGATCTGATGTGGCAACCCGTAATGGGAGCAGCTGAAAGAAGAAAAAGAAGGTGCAGTGAGAGTAACAACGTTAAAGCAGTTATGGTATTTGGAATAGTTTGACGATTCCATGGACCATTATATTGTTACTGGTTAATTACAATCAGATGCATTAAAGTAATAAACAATATGCCGGTTAATTTCAGTGTATCTATAAAGCTGCGTCAGGGACGTAGATCTGAAAAAGAAAGATAAACCACACAGGAACAGTAGCACTGCTTTGACGCTGGTTGCTGCCAGTCTGCAAAACCGAGCATAGAACTTGTGTACAACATGGTATGAGGTACCGTGGAAATGTGCGTGGCTTTACAACAAGTTTAGGTTTTATACATCGCGATTTGAACGTGGAAATGTTCTTATGCAACATTTCTGTGCATACGCACCTTTTATACATGAGGCACCAGGACTGGGGTTTGCCACCCCTGAACTAGTGCATATGGAATTATTTTGTTTATTATTATTTTGTGCATACTTTATATTAAAAATGTGAGATCATATATAACATTTGAATTTGTGCTTGTACTGTGATAACAGTTTCCATATATACAGTTATACACAGTTTATACAGTTTATTTTTGTATAGCCCAAAATCACACAGGAAGTGCCGCAATGGGCTTTAACAGGCCCTGCCTTTTGACAGCCCCCCAGCCTTGACTCTCTGAGAAGACAAGGAAAAACTCCCAATAAAACCTTGTAGGGAAAATGGAAGAAACCTCGGGAAAGGCAGTTCAAAGAGAGAACCCTTTCCAGGTAGGTTGGGCGTGCAGTGGGTGTCAAAAGTAGGGGGTCAATACAATACAATATACAGAACAGAACAATTCCTTAAGACAGCATAATAATAAAAGTTTTAGAAGTACGGTTTAACAGTAGATGATATGACATAATTAGGTTTGGATATTTTTAGAGTCCTGGAGACCTCATCCATCTAGCTGCCTCCCCATTTGGCCATGCCACGGCTGAAACGTTGCTCGATGAAAGGACCCTCTTTCCCATGATTCCTGTGATCCTCCATCAGGGATGACTTTACCATAGGCAGGCAAACAACTTGGCAGGTGGGCGTGGCACCAATGCCACATTTGGGTACCGAAAAAAGAAACAGAATAGGTGAGGGTTAGTATTCAAATATAATTATCATGTTACTTATGTTATAGTGCTAATGACTAACAACAGAGATGCAGTATGTACAGTTAATCAGCAGCTCTAGTCAGGATATGCTAAACTGAAGTAGTGAGTCTTCAGCCGGGATTTAAAGGCTGAGACTGAAGGGGCATCTCTTATGGAAGCAGGAAGACCATTCCACAGTTTAGGGGCCCTGTAACTAAAAGCTCGACCTCCCACTGTTATTTTATTAATCCTTGGAATCCTAAGCAGACCGGCATCTTGAGATCTTAATGTGCTCAGGTTTGTAAGTCATGATAAGTTCAGACAAGTAAGCGGACCTTGGCCATTTAATGCTTTATATGTTAAAAGGAGGATTTTGAAATCTGCCCTAAACTTAACTGGGAGCCAGTGTAAAGATTTAAGAACTGGGGTTATGTGTTCATATTTTCTTGTTCTTGTAATAATTCTTGCAGCGCATTTTGGATTAACTGGAGGCTGTATAGAGAACAGTTTGAACAGCCAGTGAACACCGCATTGCAGTAGTCAATCCTACTAGAGATAAATGCATGAATTAATTTCTCACAATCCTGTTTATTTAGAAAGCCTTAATTTCCTAACATTTTTAAGATGGAAAAACATGTTTTGGACGACTTTGTAATATGCTTTAAATGACATGCTAGAGTCAAAGATAACTCCTAGATTGCGGGCTGATTCAGTAAAATTAATTGGGATTCCAACTGAGTTAAATGACGACAAAATATTGCTGTGATCAGCGTCATTCCCTCCAACAATTAACATCTCTGTTTTATCTGTATTTAAAGACAAGTAGTTCTCATTCATCCATTCCTTTAATTCACTAACACAACTAATTAAAGACAACATCGGAGAAACTTCATTTGATTTAAATGAAAGGTATAACTGGGTGTCATCTGCATACAGTGAAAATTAACATTATGTTTCCTAATGAGAGATCCCAGTGGAAGCATGTAAAGTGAAAACAGTAAAGGTCCCAGTACTGAGCCCTGGGACACCATATTGAACTTCTGTGTATAATGATGGAGTACTGTCTGCACATTTCTGTACATACTGGAATCGATTTGATAAATAAGAACTGAACCAAGCGAGCACGGGCCTGTAAGCCCAACATCGTTTTCTAGCCTGTGCAGTAAAATAGAATGGTCAGTGGTGTCAAATGCTGCACTTAAGTCCAACAACATAATTACAGTGGAATTTCCTTCATCAGAGGATATCAGAATGTCATTTACAACCCGTGTTAGTGCCGTTTCTGTACTATGACCAGTGCGAAAGCCAGACTGGAATTTCTCAAATAAATTGTAATGCGTAAGGTGTGACTGAAGCTGACTGGCGACTACTTTCTCTAGTATTTTAGAGAGAAATGGTAAATTTGAAATAGGCCTATAGTTATTTAGTATGTGTGGGTCTAGGTCTGACTTTTTAAGTAAAGGTTTAATGACTGACACTTTTAGTGCATCAGGTACTGTGCCATGCAGTAATGAACTATTGATAATGTTAGAATAGGGCTGCAAGAACATCCATTGCACTTTTACTAGTTTTGTTGGCACTGGATCTAGGGAACAAGTAGTGGGCTTCATTTTAGTAATTAAAGTTAAGACTTCCTGGTGAGTTACAGGATTAAAATTATTAAAGTGCTGAATGCAATGTGCACAGGGTCTGCTAAGCTAGTATTTGGTTTGTACTGTGATGCTGAGATCTGGGATCTTATATTTTTAATTTTCTCATTGAAGAAGTTCATAAAGTCTGTACTGCTAATATCTGTTGGTATTTTGCACTGTTGATCTGAATTCCCATTTGTTAATTTAGCCACTGCTCTAAAAAGTACCCTAGGATTTTTATTATTGCTATCTATTAATGTAGAATAGTATTCTGAGCGAGCTTTAAAGAGGGCTTTTTTTATATTTATTAACACTCTCTGTCCATGCAATTTGAAAGACATGTAGCTTTGTTGTTCTCCATCTGCGCTCCAGTTTTCGACACTCTAATTTAAGAGCTCGGGTATTTTCATTAAACCAGGGAGAGTTTCTATGTGCTTTGATCACTTTTGTTTTAGGGGAGCCACTGTGTCCAGAGCATCTCTCAAGGTCACATTATAATGTGATATTAGCTGATCTAAATTGTTTTCCACGTTTACATTTGATGTTAACTGATCTAAATGGTTTTCCACAATTACACTCGACTTACTCAAGGTATCTATAAATTTTGAAGCAGAATTACAATCTAGATGTCGACTGTCTTTGTTTTAATCTGAGTGCTGGCATGGGCAGAACTAAATCAAACGTAATTAAGAAGTGATCGGAAATAACTACATTTAATGGAGTAATATTTAAATTTTGAATTTCAACTTTGTAAGTTATAATTAAATCTAATGTATGGTTATGATTATGAGTTGGACCTTTGACAATCTGACAAAATCCTACTGAATTTAACAAATAAGTAAAACATTTGCTAAAAGTGTCAGTTTCCACATCAATGTGTACATTAAAATCCACCATCAGTACTACATGATCATAATTTATAGCCAAATCAGACAGAAGGTTGCTAAATTCAGTCATGAACAATGAATATGGCCCTGGTGGTCTGTAGACTAGCACTATAATTGTGTTGGAATCTGTTTTAATATTTAAAATGAATGCCTCAAAGGATGTAAAGTTGCCTAAATTTTTAGGAGTGATTTGCATTTTGTTACAATGAATTATTCCAAGGCCTCCTCCTCGACCAGAATCTCTAGACTTATGAAGGAACGAGTATCCATCTGGTGACGCCTCAGCTAGGGAACAGTGTCACATTTACTAAGCCAGGTTTCAGTAAGAAGACACAGATCAGATTTTGTACTTAATATTATATCATTTACCAAAACAGCTTTAGTGCCAAGAGAGCGAATGTTCAATAAACAGCATTTAAAACTGCATGGTTCTTTCTGAACTGCTGATATATTTTTGTTTTAATTTGAATTAAATTTCTATTACAGATGCCCCTGGTGGAGTGTCTGGTTTTATCCCTTGGTCTAATTATACACCTTATTTTTGGTTATCAATTAATTTATGGTTTGTATCAAGACTAAATTTACTGGATGCCCCACAACAGGGATTATGGGTAACAGCTTCAGGAAAATAACAGGTGGGATAAACAACAGCCTGTGATTTAAGATCACATGACTGCGGCCTGGATGGTGCTCTAATCAGTCAACCAGGCAGTTTTGCTGCCATATTTTGGGATAATACATAAGATCCCTCCAGTTAGGATGAAGACCATCTCTTCTGAAAAATCCAGGCCTTTCCCAAAAATCATCTCAATTGTTGACAAATGTTATGCTTTTATTTGCACACCAGGTTTCTAGCCAGCAGTGAAAGGAATGCAATCTGCTATAAATCACATCCCCTCTATATAATCTTGGTAAGGGACCAGATACAATTAAATTCCGACATTTTGTTTTAGCTTTGGTGCATAGAGATGAAGTTCGCTTTAATACCTCAGATTGCTGTAAATAAATATCATTAGTGCCGACATGCAGCAATAAGGTAGATACTTCATCGTCGGCAACACGGTCCAATGCGGCCTTTATGCCAGAAATCTTGGCCCCTGCAAGGCACTTAACATTAACTGCTGGTTTAACATAGTTTGGAATTCTAACATTCCGCACTATGGAATCGCCAATTATGAGCACTTTATTATTCTCAGTTTCCACAGGCGCTGAGAGCTGAGAACCTGTTCTGGGTCCGAATTGGTGACCTGGGTGCTGGGGGACTAAATTTTGGATTCTTAGACCCCTGTCTTACTGTTACCCACTCGCCCTGTGGCTGAATTAGTGCTGCTGATTTCGGCCTCCCACTGACTACAGTGGGACCTGGAGAGACTGAAGCCGAATCAGAAGTAGCCGAATTGTCTAAACAAACCGAGTCGATCCAATTTTCGGTTTGCCTAATCGCTATCAGATTCCTAATGCGGTCCTCCAATTCGCGTATTTTCCCGACCAACTCTAAATTAACTAAACATTTTTGGCAGGTGAAGCTATCTGCACTGTCGGAAAACCTGAGCTGTACATACTGCAGGACACACAACATATAAACGTGCCCTCCATGGGCAGAGAGCAGATAGAACTTACATTAAATGTTGAAGTCATCTTTGCCGTTTTTATAGGTGCTTCGCGCTTTCCGTGTTCAGCTGAATCACCGTCGCTTTAAGTTTCCACCACCCGCTGAGCAATCGACTTTAATTTCTCACTGCCTGTTATTTCTACTGGTCAGCTGCCGGCTTTACCTCAGGTGAACTTGCTCGGGTGCTTTCGAAGGGCTACGTGCCTGTGGGAGATGCCGCCGCTCTCTGCTTCCGCTCGCTGATCCGCTGCCGCTCTCTGCTTCCGCTCGCTGATCCGCTGCCGCTCTCTGCTTCCGCTCGCTGATCCGCTGCCGCTCTCTGCTTCCGCTCGCTGATCCGCTGCCGCTGCCGAAATCTCTAGATTATATTAAATATGAAGTCTTATTTCTTGTACCTAGGAGTTAATGTGTTTATATTGTTTTGGGCATTACATAATACTTAATTTAGAGGTGTATTTCTAGAGTATACCATTTATCTAAAGCTGATTGGTGAAAATTAAAATATAGTAAAATATGTTATGTAAATGAACCCAACTAATAAAGGAAGCTTTTCTGTTATACTTCTTTAGTCTAACATGATTTTCTGAAGAAAGTACATGGGGCCTCCACCTAGAGATGTAAATAAAGAATGGCCATATTTGAATTTCAGGTTCAACTACAATTCAAGACTTCTTTATTTAGTATTTTCTGCAACATTTCACATGCAATTTGCATTAGCAAAATTCCTGTGCAATATTTGTAAATACATGTATGGACAGCTAGACGCTCATATGAAATGGAGCACTTCCCTAACACATTAATTAGATGGAAGTTAAGATGAAAAACTCTTGCAAAGTCATTTGTATGATTAAAATAGTAAAACTGATGGTAATTTAATCAAAAAAAGCTACTACATAGACACACATTGATTTCTACTCAGTTAGATACTAGTGAACCTAGTTATTTTTTTTTTAAAACATAAAAAAAAGAATAGTTGTGAAGACCAGCATGTAAGGGTGGCTTTACTGCAGATTAGGTGCCTCCTTAGCCTCAAGGACCAGTTAGGATTAAGCAAAGGAGATGTCAGCTTTTTAAAGAGTGCACTTGGGCGCATGTTTTTAAGGAAAGTTTCCTGACATGCTTTTAAATTGATTTATTTATGGGATTTTTAACATCCATGATCTTTTATTGGATTATTTATCACTTTTGATGCACTGCACTTTGGACACTGTTTGGATCTGTTTGTTTTGATAAATGCACTGAGCACCTTATGCATCTACTAATTGTTATGTGTGTTTTTTGTCCTCATCTACCTGGCTCATCCAGTTATGTTACTGACAGTGTCAGGTTCAAGAGGTTCCCAAAATGGAAGTGGGAGTGTGGCACTGACCCACACCGTCACACAGGTATTGTTAAGCATGGGTCACAGAGTGGCACAAGAGACAGGAAGGTGAGTCCAGGTTTCCAAAGAAAATGTAGGTGCTTTATTACTGTATAGAGAAGGCAGGTACAGTTTTAAGACTCTATGCCCTTTTTTAACAGTTAGATACAGCAGAGCAGCTATGGTGCTCTCCTTGTGCCAGTGCTGTTAAAGATGGTGAATCACTGTTGACCCAGGAGACAACAGAACATATATCTTCCCTATATTCATTATAACAAAATATCTGTTTTAACAAAATATTTTTATTGTCCCATGAGTTTTTTTACAATGGGATTACACCTTTATATATACTACAGAATGCAGTTTTAAAGTTAAAAAGGGTACATGTTAATTGTGCAAACACATCACATCACTACAACACAAGCTCACATTAGGTGCATTGAAAAGCACAAAAAGTGACTTTGATACCATTTACATATGTAGTTACTTCAAGCCCACTGACAACACTACACCGGGTCAAAGCTACAATGACAAAGTTCAAAAAGAAGAACAATGACACTATAAGTGACAGATTATCGAATGAAGACCATGCAAAAAACACAGAATGTAATTCAGTGGATGGAAATGAAGCCTATAATAACAATAAACATGAACATATAGCAAATAATGAAAATGACATTGTAGGTGGCCCATAATTAACCAGTGCTGACAATGCTAACTTAGCAGGCCCATTCAGGCTTAACACTCAAGAAACTCCACCTATCCGTGCAGATTCTAAAATCTGATGCTTTGCTCCTACATCAAAACTGCTCTTAATGACTACTGTATATCTCAATTCTTTGGAATTTGTGTTAATCAAGATTGTTGGTGTGGTGGGTGTCTGGGTTACTGTTTGTGGGGTCCCCACTAAGGTGTTTGTGCTTCCAGTTCAATGCCGTTGCTCTGCCACTGCTCACAACATAATCCTTTGCTTCCTGTACTTGAGTGAATTTTGCCTCATCAATACACAGTCCACTGAATTACCACTTCTTGCCTAGCCTCTCACTTGGGACCTTATCAAAAGCCTTCTGAACATCAAGATGAATAATATTATATGCACACCTCTGATCATATCTTTTTATTGCTTCCTCATAGAATTCCAGCATATTAGTCGTCACACATGTGCATCAGAAGATTGCCTTCCAGGCTCATCTGAGATAAGCACTTCCACTCTAGGACGTGAGAGTGTGCGGTCACTGATGGTAACATCTCCCTTTTCACCCACAGCCCTGAAAAACTGTCCACGTGGGGAAACTGACTCTGCACCCTGTAGTTCCTCTGCTATAAAACAGATGCTCTCAGCATGACACATCTCTTTCTGGAGAGTGCGGAACGATGACTGGAGCTCCTACCTGAACTTGATGTATCTGAGAGAAGACTGAAAGTTCCTCTTGTTTATTTCTTTAGTTAACCTGATTTTCATTTTGCCTTATTTGACGTACCATTGAGTGCCTGTTTCAGTTCAAGGACTTTGTAAATATTAAAAGAGGTGACCTGGTTGGTACCCGGCACTTCCTCCATGACCAGTGTATTTCCTTCGGTCAGTAACACCTGTTCTTGCCTCGTGATCCACAGTCTTTTCTTTAATAATTCCTTCTATTTACACAATGTACCGCTGATGCATGATGAGCTTACCAGCCTATAATTACTTGGATCAGGCCAATCAACTTTATAAATATTTGCTATCTTCCAGTCCTCAGGAATCTCCCTATTGCAGAGTGACATTTGAAATATATACATGAAAGGTTTATATATGTACTGACTTAAGCACACCAGAATAAATGTTATCTGACCCTGGAGATTTTTTTTATTTTATTCTTTGTAACACAAGCAGAACCTCTCTCTCTAGAATTTACAGCACACCAAGTACCTCCTTGGTAGTCTCTGTTACTTTTGAGAGGTTAACCGTTATATAATGCATAAAAACCACAGCAAAATGCAAGTTTAGAACATTTGCTATATTAATATTTTTACATTTTAGTTCACCGTAAGTATTCCAAATACTCTTCACAACCTTTGTGACTGTTTTTTTTTTTACTATTAAAACAATGATGGAATCTCTTTGGGTCATCTTTCACCATTTTCACAAAACATGGAGTACACTGTAACTGAAGAAATAAACTCAGGCAGATACAGAAAGAATATGCAAATGAAACACAGACAATGATAAGGTATCAGAATTGAGCCCACAAAGCTGGAACTGTTAGACATTAACACTATAATTACCAGAGCCTACGAAAAAACTCTTAGATCCGTCCCACCTTAAATCGCTTCTCCAAAACCGTTCTCACCTCTCCGCCACCGTCTTTTGTAATCTAGATGTGCTGATAAAGAAAAGCTGCAAGTAGCCGGCTATTCCATCCCCCCACCGACTTAGAACGTGCACAAACTTCTCCCAGCTCATGCCTTGATTGATTATCTGGGAGTGGAGTTTTAGAGTGGAAATAATAGATCATTATTTGGAATACACACATTTCACGTGTGTTCCATTTCTACCGTAATCCGTGTAAACACATTTTTAAAACAGAAACGTTTTTCATATTGTAGTAGTAAATGATAAAATGTAGGCATAAACTATATAATGTATGAAGCCTGAAGTCCAAATATCAAAGAAACACTTTCACAAAAGTTACAAATATAACAGAACAAGTATGCTTGTAATCAAAAATATAACTGCAGAAAAAAAGCCGCCTTAGCATGCCACATTGACACACACTTACTATAATTGCTATGGTAGTGTAATGGTATCAACTGCTGACTAGTAATCAAACGGTCACAAGTTCGATCCCGCATTTTTGAGAAGTAAACTGTTCTTATTCTTACTATTTTAGAATAAAAACATACATTTGATTTCAGTGTGTAACAGCCAGTGTAATTTATGATACTTCATTCATAAAGTCATTCAGGATTGACTTTAAAATACTGCTTATGGTTTTTAAAGCCTTAAATAATCTCGCTCCATCTTATATATCGGAATGCCTGACACGTTATATTCCAAATCGTAACCTTAGATCTTCAAATGAGTGTCTCCTTATAATTCCAAAAGCTAAACTTAAAAGAAGTGGTGAGGCGGCCTTCTGCTGTTATGCACCCAAAATCTGGAATAGCCTGCCAATAGGAATTCGCCAGGCAAATACAGTAGAGCACTTTAAAACACTGCTGAAAACACATTACTTTAACATGGCCTTTTTATAACTTCACTTTAACTTAATACTGATACTCTGTATGTTCAATTCTTCATAATAACTATTCATGGTGGCTCTAAAATCCGTACTGACCCCTACTCTCTCTTCTGTTTCTTTTTCCGGTTTCTTTGTGGTGGCGGCCTGCGCCACCACCACCTACTCAAAGCATCATGATGCACCAACATTGATGGACTGAAAGCCAGAAGTCTACGCGACCATCATCATCAGGTCCTTCGATGAAAACGCTAAATACAAAGAGGATTGTTTGATTTATGTTAGGTAGATTGCCCAGAGGGGACTGGGCGGTCTCTTGGTCTGGAACCCCTACAGATTTTATTTTTTTCTCCAGCCTTTGGAGGTTTTTGTTTTTTCTGTCCACCCTGGCCATCGGACATTACTCTTATTCTATGTTAATTAATGTTGACTTATGTTTATCTTTTATTGTGTCTTCTATTTCTCTATTCATTTTGTAAAGCACTTTGAGCTACATTTTTTGTATGAATATGTGCTATATAAATAAATGTTGATTGATTGATTGATTGATACTTGTAAAGGTTAGTTTTTTTTTTTATTCACTGTCATTCTCACAGTCGTGTGTTCAGGATCCTTCCCTACACCCCGCCCCCCTGCCCCCCCATATGACAATGCTGTTTTCACATAAAGATGCACTATAGCTCTGCAGCGTACTTGTGACTGCATTCTCGTACCAATGCTTGCGAACTGCAGTGCCTGCTTGCACTTTTCGTGGCATTACAAGTTTATTTTTTGAGCATGCCCGTGTTGCTGAAACACAGGAACATATGTTGGTGTACAAGTATAACAAAACAAGTGCACTTTTATTCTAGACTATAAGTGAAGAAAAAAATAAAGCAAATTACAGTAGGCGGTTGATACGACAGGTTGCGTGGTGCAATGCTAAGAACTGCTGATTTCCGATCCGTGCTATATAAAATCATCACATTTAAATATTAACAATTCCCACACACCCTTCCTACATTTACGACATGTGTACTTGTTGCAGTGTACACATCTCTCTGTTCTATGGTTCCTATTACACTGAATGAGCACCTGACACTGTACTTTCTTCCCTGTATAAATCACATTTGAGCTATAACGCATCTTTATGTGAAAACAGCAGTGTCAGATGGGGAGGGGGGGATCGTGAACACGACTGAGAGAATGGAACTGAATTAAAAAAAAAAGCTAACCTTTACAATTATCATGCATTTACACTGGCTCTTACAGACTCACTGAAATCAAATGTATGTTTTTCTTCTAAAATAGTACAGTACATGCGATATTATTTGAAAATGAACAGTGTCAGATCGGGTTTGAATAAACGCTGACGCTGTTACAGAAGGCGTCAGCTTATTCAGTGCAGCAGTTTCAACGCACAGTACATGCAATATTATTTGAAAACAAACAGCGTCAGATCGGGCGCATATTCAAACCCGATCTGACGCTGTTCGTTTTCAAATAATATTGCGTTAGTGCGATGATGTTGACACATATATTGTCTCTTTCTTTAATCTTGTGGTTTGTAATCAGTGACTGTGTGTTTTTTTCCCTGATCTTGCCAGTCTCCACATGTTGCTGTATGGTGCTATTTCTTTTGTACTCCAGGACATGCAGAGGACAGAATAGTACAGAGCAGTAAGTTCAGTGCTATATGCAATCAGACAGACCGACATACAGAGAAGTCACTGGATATATAAATAAACGTGGAAGGCACTGTATAATAGATGTATAAAAAACAGGTAAGGGGATAGATATATAGATAGGTAGGAAGGAAAGGCACTATATGATAGGCAGACAGGGAAGCTGCTATATAATAATAAAAATTACTGTCATTACTATATAGATAGACAGGGAGTTCAGGCAGGCAGAACGGTGAAGGTTAAAAACAAATAAGTCATTTTTCTCCCCAGTGAGGAATCAAACTCAGATCTCTTGAGGTACAGCTAGTCTGCTGTGCTCTAAGTGACGAAATCTTACCAGTATGCCACAGAAGCTGAAGCAGAAGCAGAAATTATTGAACCTTTTGTGAAAGTGTTTATTTGATCTTTGGCCTTCAGGCTTCGCACATTTTATAGTTTATGCCTACATTTTATAACATTTATTACTAAAAATATGAAAAAGTTTCTGTTTTAACATTGCATTTACACAGATTACTGTAGAAACGGAACACACATGAAATGCGTGTGTTCCAAATAACAATCTATTATTTCCACTCTAAAACTCCACTCCACTCCCAGATAATCAATCAAGGCATGAGCTCAGAGAAGTTCATGCACGTTCTAAGTCGGCGGGGGGATGGAATAGCCGGCTGCTTGCAGCTTGTTTTTATCGGCACATTTACAGGACAAAGGAGGCTGGCGGAGAGGTGAGAACGGTTTTAAGAAGCGATTTAAGGTGGGACAGATCTACGAGTTTTTTCGTAGACTCTGGTAATTCTCGTGTTAACCACTACATTACCATTCTGAAAACATAAAACAATATTTGCTAATTTGTTCAACTTAGACCTGACAAGCTGGTATTTTTACTTGTGTTAGCTACAGATCACCCAACCAGCAATTCCTTTACAAACCTCCAAAAATATTTGATTTCCCTCTTACTAATATTTTGCAGAAGAATGAGAAATCACACATCCTTTTAAATCCAGCATATCATCGAAATGTTGCCTACTTTAAATTAATTATACAGAAACATAAAATTTTAGGCCATTTATTGTCTCGAAACTATTAGGGCACATCTCAAGTGTGTTATGCTAGCCAGGTGCTGGGCAATATAATGTAAGTGCCTAGGACACAAGTTGAGTACCCTAGAATTATTTCATCTTGAATTCAATCAGAGCTCCAACTCTACTCAAGAAATGTCAATTTTCTAACTTGCAGAGGAATACCAAACTAAAAATTATCAGCTCACAAAGTGTTTTGCTTTATTAGTTCATCACGAGTCAGATTTTCTCCCCAGTAGCAGATTACTCATACTCGATGAAACATTTGTCAAAACGAAGATGTAATTTGTCTTGTGTGTGTATGTGTTCACAACGTGTATTAGCAGCAGATAATAAATAGAGTTTGCAAAACTTACACAACCTAAACAGGTATGCAGCCTCTATATTGTTACAAAAACTCTTTGAAGCTAATTGAATTAGTTTAAGAATAGATAGACAGACAATAATACCAGTTAATAAATACATTTCTGGTCAGTAGCAAATCTTACAGGCCTAAAATGTGATGAGATGAGACCAACTTTGTGCTTACACTTTGATGTCAAAGTAAGTCACATTTATCTGTCACTGATGTTTCAACAAATATTACCTGGCTATTGGTTTAAATCACCTTAAAATGATTTTCAATAATTTTCATAACCTTAGTGATCTCAAGCTTCAGGTGCTGTGCCCTCTATCCATCCATCCATCCTCTTCCGCTTATCCGACGTCGGGTCGCGGGGGCAGCAGCTTAAGCAGAGAGGCCCAGACTTCCCTCTCCCCGGCCACTTCTTCCAGCTCTTCCGGGAGAATCCCAAGGCGTTCCCAGGCCAGCCGGGAGACATAGTCCCTCCAGCATGTCCTGAGTCTTCCCCGGGGCCTCCTCCCGGTTGGACGTGCCCGGAACACCTCACCAGGGAGGCGTCCAGGAGGCATCCTGATCAGATGCCCGAGCCACCTCATCTGACTCCTCTCGATGCGGAGGAGCAGCGGCTCTACTCTGAGCTCCTCCCGGATGACTGAGCTTCTCACCCTATCTTTAAGGGAAAGCCCAGACACCCTGCGGAGGAAACTCATTTCAGCCGCTTGTATTCGCGATCTCATTCTTTCGGTCACTACCCATAGCTCATGACCATAGGTGAGGGTAGGAGCGTAGATCGACTGGTAAACTGAGAGCTTTGCCTTACGGCTCAGCTCCTTTTTCACCACGACAGACCGATGCAGAGCCCTCTAGTTGAGGATAATGCAACGCTCTTAGCACTACTCTTCCCAACTATATCCCTTACTGACTGAATTATGAGTTATGTTGCAACAATGTACATAATGCAAAATAGTCTCATAAAAATCTAGTGCACTATATATTTCAACCGTTTATGTTTCACTTTAATAGTTTCTTAAAACAAATAATTACTCGCAAACAAACTTTTGAGGTTGAAAAATGGATGAATGGGTGGATTGAAGATTCATTATTATTACATTGTATTTATCAGTGAATAACAAAAACTATTACAATATATAATATGCGCTACACAAGAAAAAGGTATGCTATATGTAACTGTTGCAGAAAATACTTAGTAGATAAAGCAGAGTCCTGAACCATTGTTACAAAAGAACTCCAACAAGGTTTATTTACACCTACTGCAGGAGCCCCCATGTGCTTTGATTATTGCAACATGGCAGACTGAAAAAATCTAAGAGAGCACTGCCTTTTCATTTAGGTTCATTTAGATAAAACTGAATAAATATATTTTAATATTTACCAATCAGCATTCAGATAAATGTCATATTCTAGAAACATCCTTAAGGTCATTAAGCATAATGTATGGATGAATGGATAAATATGCAAATAAATACATAAAATGAAAAAAATAAAAGTATTGTGAAATGTGACAGTAAATAAATAATAACAATATGAAATGCAAGTATAAATAGTTAAATGGGTCACAAAATATGTCTTTTGTTCCTCTTACAATGTGATTATGTATTGTAAGATGAACACTATATGGCGCCCGACCCGACACAGATTGGACACGGGAGGCACGTGTAAAATAAATAAAACTATTTATTTCCTTCCCCTGTGGGCGCATGTCTTCCCTGTGTCCCACAGGCAATACACAGTCCCAAATCACAGACACAAACAAATCATGCACTTTTCTCTCTCTTCTTGGCACCACCACTCCACTTCAGCAAGCTTTGTCCTCATCCCACCTGACTCTGGCCGCTGAGTGGTGGTTGCAGCTCCTTTTATAGTTCACCCAGAAGTGGTCCAGCTGCTTGATCACTGAGTTCTGGCTGCACTTCTGGGTGTGATGAATATGCTGCCCACACAGGCTCAGGTTCTAATTGTATAATTATTTGTGTGACAGTAGTATTAATTTTATTTTTCTCTTCTATAAATCTCAGAAATGTGTCCTGTAACTTAAGAAGTTCTAAATATGATGATTAAACCACCTGTCATTTTTTTTCCTGTGTTAGAGTAACTATTTGACATCCTTCTTATACAATAAACATAAGCTCTATTAGTTTACAAAAATGTACTTAGTCTTGTATTTTGTCTGTGATATGATCATTCAGTCATATTGTTGGTAGTAATACAGACAGCTGTAGTGGAACCACACTCACATCAACACAGTTGCTTTAATTTTATCAATCTGTGGTCTTTACACCAATGTTCCCCACTAAATGCAGGTACTATCCATGCTGACTGTAGGCGTCAATCCTCTTTTCTGAAGACTTCATCACTACTTTCATTAAGGTAAGTTTCTGGACTTTTAAAGGGGTATGTTTGAATTGCATGGGTTGTACCCAAGCTTCTTACTGATTTTAAAAATCTTCTGCCACCAGCTGGGATCTTTGGTTTGTACCTTGGCCTTCCATTTTACAAATTGCACACATCAACAAAAAATTCTCAAAACAGCTTTAAAGATGAAAAACCATTGGTGCATTTATCAATCCATGAGGCATTACTAAGAACTCATAATGTCCTATTGAATTATTGAAAGCTGCCTTTTATTCTGTGATATACCCAGGTTAAATTATAAACAATTCTAAGGTCTAAATTAGTGTTATGCTTACCCCTTTGAAAGTGCTATCATGAAATATGTAAATACCAAAATGTCACCATAAATACAGTAGAAAGGTATATTTTCTAGTTTCCTTTGTTTTACAGATGTAGATTTTTGTCCATTGTGTGATATATTTTGAAACAGTCACCAACACACAGCCTGGGGTCGCAGTCAGGACAGTAGATTCTTTGCGCACTTCTTTTATAATAATGGTTCTGTTGCTTGCGCATGAGAGGGTAGAATGCCAGTGCTTGACCTGCACAATCAATGTGCCCCTTGTGTTAATACAAATGTAAAATACCACCAGGCATATTATGGTGGTTTGATCCTATCGTGCCATATGCATCAGTTTCACTATTCTTGTCGGTGTCTAATGACTAATTCACAACAACAACAATATTTATTTTTATAGCACATTTCCATAAACAATGTAGCCCAAAGTGCTTTATAAGATGTCAAAGAGAAAGTTACAAGAAAAGGTAATAAGGTAAAATGGACAGGAGGACAAAATATGCAGGGGTGCCAAGGTCAAAAGACTGCCCAGTCTCATTCTGGGCATTCTACCTAATATACATGTTCTTTATTCATTCCTCTTTGTTTCCAAGATTCATATGAGAGGATTCGATTAAGTCAGTCTTGTGGACAGCTGAGTCACCAGCCTTCATTCCAGAATCACAAATGGCAGCATGATGCCTTGATCAGGTGGTGGTGACACAAACTGGCAAATTGACATTATAATGGATGGTGCCATTAAAACTGAACGAAATCAGCAGACCCATGAGTGTCTCTGGCTGTAGTATGTTTTGAGGATGTGGAAAGCAGAGAAAGCAGTGTGGGGCATTCAGATTAAAGGCCCTCTGACAGGAGAAGGCGTGAAAGATGTTAATGCCATGTATCACACACTCATGCAAGTGCTCTTCTGGAGTCTATTTCTATACTATTTATAGGTGTGTACATGTCTCCTTCCATTTAATTTGCTAATATGATTACTGAGATTATTTTGAATGCTTCACAATAATAATACTGCTCTAATATTAAAGTAGGGCACAGACCATGCCTCATCCTGCTGTTAAGGATATAGGCAATGCCCTTAGGACTTTCTACTAAGGCGTATCCCTTGGCTTTAGTTGTTAGTTGAAGGTCAGTCACCATTCTTCCATCTCTTCCTGGGAGGCTGCTACAACTCGATGCTGGAACTTGAAGCCATTGTTGTACGTGGAGGTTTAGTTGTTACTAATGTAACAGCTTGATTATACTCCTGTTCAGACTTTTTCCGGCAGTGGGATGGTATCTATTATTGTTTCTGCATTGTGCTGAAGACAAATCCTCTGCTGATAAAAAACTTAATAGTTTTCTCATCAGTAAACAATTTTGCAATACTTCATCAGTATTCTACAGGAGAGGAGAACAGGTACCAGTTCTTCCATCAGTCATCCCATTAGTAATTAATAAGGTATCAGGTCTAAAGTTTGGTTTTGTTTGTTGTACCCCTTACAGTCATTAATGCTGGCAATAAGAGCAGATGATCATTTTAATTCATATGTTTCAACTCAACAAGTAGATGACTCAAAATGATCCAGCAAATGAAGTCAAATCAAAAGAAAAGAAGGCAGACTAGCATGAAGGTTGTTAGTCAAAAACCCGTGTTTTATGGGGTATCTGTTTATGTATTTCCTCTATTTTTACTGTACTATTTAAAGATGGGGAGCAGCCAGTGCACACAGGCTATCTGGCAGCATGGAATCAAAGCAATTAAGATTAAGTTAATGTATTTAAGATTAAGTTAATTAAACTTAAGTTAATGTACCACCAGCATCCTCCAGAGATCACCTTTTATTTAGCAAACAGGGGTTAAAGAAGAGTTGGACCAGTTGGAAAAATCAAATTAGCAAAAATATTTCGGCTCCACATTCCCATCAGGGTGGCGCAGTGGTAGCATCCGGGTTCGCTTCCGAGGTCCTCCCTGCATGAAGTTTGCATGTTCTCCCCGTGTCTGCCCGGGGGTGCTCCGGTTTCCTCCCAAGTCCAAAGACATGCAGGTTAGGTGCATTGGCGATCCTAAATTGTGGGGGTGTGCATGTGTCCTGCGATGGGTTGGTGCCCTGCCCGGGATTTGTTCCTGCCTTGAGCCCCATGACCCCTTTTAGGGTATAGTGGGTTGGAGAATTACTGACATTCCCACCTTTGGATCTCTATTTTGAGGTTTTATTTAAAACACTTTCTCAGAATGCTGAGGGCAAAAGCTAACTGTAAAAAGTACATACTAATCAGTATATTAATCAAATAGTGAAAATCATATTTAATACCAAAAATCACCTCTAAAAGATATGAGGAGGAATTTGTTTTTATAATTAAGAAAAAAATGTATGTTAAACAGTACGAGAAAACTGCTATTTTAGGATTAGACAAGAAAAGTTTGTTGTTGTTTTTTTTTGCAGCAATATTTCCATAGAAATAATCTTGAAATCAAACCTATTAGGGATGCTTCTCCCTATTATTAATTTTTTTTTTGTTTGTTTCTTAAGCAGTATGTTTCATGTGAAGGTCTTTCCCATTTCCTCAGACAACAGAAAACAGGAGCACAAAACTGAAACACAGTGCTATCACCAGGACAATGATAAAAAGTTAAAGCGATCTGAAAAAATGTATTATATATATATAACAAAATTGCAAAAAATAATTGCATGTTTCTTACAAAACTAAAGTAAAACATATAAAAAGCAGATATTAAATAAAGTAAGTAAAAATGAGTTGTACCTAAGTGCAGTCTAGGTATGTATGCCCTTTATTAGAAAACTAATACAGACATATGTTTTACTAATACGCAGAGACCTAAAAAAAAAAAATTATGCAATAAACATTCACTTTTCCTTATAACAAATCTGATTTAAGTAGCACACTGAATGCTTTAAAACAAAGGGAAACTTAATAGGAAAGTAAATTTTGAAATAACCACTAACTAGGAAAAAGCAATTTCAGTTATTGCATGTATCATAAGTATGCCACATCTGAAAATACTAAAGCTCTTCTGCTAAACACATGTAGGAGTCGTGATCAAGGTGTGTAAATGAAGTTGAAAATGTAATATCTGAGATCCGGATGAAATGCTAAGATAAATTTGCTATTAGCTAACTAAACTATTTTAATGAGCAAAATGGTTTCTTCATATTTCTAGTAAATTTTATTTTGTTATGTTATCACTAAGAGTTTTGGCTGAGTGACAATGTAATACAAGGTTGAAATACACGTATCCCTTTAATCTTTAAACTTTCCCTAAAAGGACCACATACCCTTAATTCCAAAGATTAGTTGCCAGATTTTTAGCAACTATTCATTGCTCTGGTTTCACTGTTCTTTTCTGTGCTTCGTAACAAACCAGCATTTTAAACAGAGGAGGCTACAAAACTAGCCATGTTGCTTCTGTAATAAAAATCAAACTCCCTTTGCTGCAAAGGGGATACTTTAGAACAAACAAAACTGATGAAGGATGCTTACTTTTAGCATTAAATACAGTTTTCAGCAATAATATGTAAAATATTTGCTAACCATCTATCTTCTTTTAACCAATCTTTCTAAAAAAAGTCCTTAAATTTGTCTGAAGACACTTTATTTTTATGTATTCCACCAATAGCTGAGAAAAAAAATATATTGTAAAAGTAATTCTATCATGATAAAGAGATCTATTTTTTCAACATACACAGCACTGAATATTTTCAAATAAAACATATTTAAAAACAATTTAAAACATGTAACATATCCATGAGCATTATTTCATAGTACATTACTTTCTCATAGCCACAATATGGTTTTAATGTAACTTAAAAACTTTGATTTGCTATTAAATTAATTTTTATTTCATACCTACCAGTGTCTTCACTGCTTAGAAAATAAATTGCTTGTGGAAGATTCAGGCCAGAATATTCTACAAGTTACAAGTATTTTAAATGCTTTCCAAAACCAGGGGTAAAAAAAGCCATATATTACTGGGTTCAAAGCAGAATTTAATAAGCCAATTTCTATCAAAATGTTGTATGTTTTCTTAAAAAAAAAAATTAAATTAAATGAGCCAAGGAATGAATAAAGATACGCAGGGAACCAGCTTAAAATAAAAACAAAAATGACAATGCTTATAGTTTTTGCAGCTTTATGTTGTTTTCTAAGGAATCCTTTGTTTTTTGTCTGCTCTCCAGATTCCTGTTCAGCTGCTACACCCTGTATTGCCTTTACATGTCTTCTTGCAACAGTAAAGATTTTAGCATAAAGGCCAAATATAATTACAAATGGGAGAAAGAATGAAACTAAATAATCATATAATGAAAAAATAAAGATAACATTTGCTCTATATTCTGTGCTATATGCATTTGAAAGCAAAGAAGCAACAAAATACATTGAAAACAAAACATATAGTATTGAGCAAGACCACACAATAGCCACCAATATCCAAATGACTTTAAATGTTACCTTCATAGAGTAAAACAACGGATAGCAAACTGCATAATAGCGATCACCAGCAAGAAGTAAAAGATGATAAACAGAAATATTTGTTAAAGATACGTACGTAAACTGATATGAGAAACAGAACAAGCTGCTTTTATACCAACACACCTCTGTTGTTGCAAGGAAGTGAACAGGCATGTTGAATACTCCAATAATGAAATCACAAAATGCCATGGAAAGTATAAGAACATTTGACGGGGTGTGCAGCTGCGTAAAATGTAAAATGGAGATGATCAGAGCCAGGTTTCCACATATGGCAAGACTTATTCCTGTAATAAAGATCAAGTGTAGAGTCAAGTTATCTCCAAATGAATTGTAGATTTTGGAGCAAGTTATATTTTTAAGCATAGGACAATACAATCCTATAGCTCCTTCCATTTCCTTTTACTGAAAGAACATTACAGCTGTTGACTTTGTGAGTAATATTTTTTCAATAGTTTTATATCATGGATTTATAAAGATAAATCCACAGAAACACAAAAAAGACCCAGAGGAATTTACTCTTTTAACAGTTGCTCTGTGCACATCTAATATAGACCTCCTGGAATAAAGTGAAAATTAGTTTGAGAATATTTACTTTTACGTCAACTAAGCTAGCAATTATCACTAGGGTCTTTCTCACCTGGGCTTTATTTATGTTCTCAAACTTATATTGAAAATGCAATCAGAATAAATCTAATGAGGGCATGATATGGTAAAATACTTGACCTTTTGCTTTGAGTAAAATGATTAAACTGCTGGATGTATTTTAGACACGGGAACATCCTGCTTAGCAGACTCCATTTTCAGGGTGTTATGATATGAGATCCAGAGTCAATCATGAGTGGAGGGCTCTTAAAGTCCACCTTACAGTGTCAAATGCCTGGGCCCAGTGCCTAATGTTGAACATTGAATTTTGTTTTTACTAACCCTGCTTTAGCCTTCAATGAAACCCCTATTTTGACACCCCCAAAAGCAGCAAAACATAATAAATGTTATAAAGTTTTTCTCTTATTTGTTTAGGTCCTGCAGAATTGTTGCAGTACATTCTACATTTCTCTACTTGCTACTTTTCTCTTATCAAGGCATAGATGAATTTAAATTCAATAGTGCAACCAACTAAATTTGTTTTACTTTTGTTAACTGAACATATATATGTTATTTACACCGTTTGACTACATTGTAGGCAGCATGCTTGGGCAGTGTTTAGTGCAGCTATCTTACAAAGACCATATCCTGGGTTTGAATCTCAACCCCGGATGTTGTCCAAGAGGAGTTTGCTTGTTCTCCCTTTCTCTGAATGGGCTTTCCTTTGGGTACTCCAGTTTTCCTCACCCCCTGTTTTTGTGCATGCTGTTCTAAATATACTGTGTTTTGGTGAAGCAGTCTTTGTGCAACGTAACAAAATTTATTAGATAGGCAGTCTATTAAAACCTGGAATATTTTCATATACTTCAGTTATTTATTGGGAGTGCATAGACTGAAATTGGGACTGTCCCTGTCACTGGGATGTGTGGTCACCCTAGTGAATTATAGTGTCAGTGAAATAATCACACCACAGGGTACTTCATTCATATGTAGATATCCTTTAGGTTTCCTTTTTATTTCTTACTCTTTTACAGCTAGGTAGATAATTTAATTTACAGTGGTTCACAACCTCTTTGACAAATGGACTATTTTTAGTTATAGAATGACTTTGTGGACTGGGGGTTTCTTAGTGGAGTTTTGAGTTCCTTGACTGATTAATGTTCGATTGAAGTGTGAGTGAGGGTTACCCAGGGAATTTTGATTGACTTGATCAATTAACAAAAGAGCAGGGTGCTTTACCAGCAGTGTTGCTCTGTGAACAGGTGACAATTCATAGCTATTCAATTCATTTATTGACTGCTCCAGGTCCTAGGGTTAATTTACATGCATTGCCTGTTTTTTCACAGACCAGCATAAAATTTTTACGTACCAGTGCCAATCTATGGGAAACACTTGCTTAAAACATTGAGAGGTGTGAAATGCTGGTGCACTAGTTCTCTTCCATTTGTGCTCAAGCTGCTGGGAAGGCTGTGTAAAGCAGAAACAACATACTGATGTCACCCACACAACCATGCATTGACAGTTTAAACATTTTATTTGTGCATGCTGTCTGCTGCTACTTCATTAACACTAGAATTACCAGAGCCTACGGAAAAACTCGTAAATCCGTCCCACCTTAAATCGCTTCTTAAAATCGTTCACAGCTCTCTACCAGCGTCTTTTGTCATCTAAATGTGCTGATAAAATCAGGCTGCAAGCAGCCAGCTATTCCATCCCCCCACCAACTTAGAACGTGCACAAACTTCTCCCAGCTCATGCCTTGATTGATTTTCTGGGAGTGAAGTGGAGTTTTAGAGTGGAAATAATAGATCGTTATTTGGAACACACACATTTCATGTCTGTTCCGTTTCTACAGTAATCTGTGTAAACACATTGTTGAAACAGAAACGTTTTTTATATTCTAGTAGCAGATGACAAAATGTAGGCATAAACTATATAATGTATGAGGCCTGAAGTATCAAAGAAATACTTTCACAAAAGGTACAAATCTAACACAACAATTGCGCTTTTATTCAAAAATATAACCGCAGAAACAAAAAGCCACCTTAACATGCGACATTGACACCCATTTATTATGACTGCCTCTGTGGAATCTTCTGCCGACTGGGAATCAAAAGGTCGTGAGTTTGATCCTGCACCACTCCATTTTGAGAAGTAAACTGCTCTTAGTCTTACTATTTTAGAATAAAAACATACATTTGATTTCAGTCTGTAACAGCCAGTCTAATTTATGATACTTGTAAAGGTTAGCTTTGTTTTTTTTTAGTCAGTTTTATCATTGTTATATTATTAGCCACGTTCACGAGCCCAAACACACCCCACCCCCGCATCTGACACTGCTGTTTTCACATAGACGCGCTGTAACAGAGGTAAACTCAGCTCCCTTCTACATCGGAGCAAGAATGCACATACCATTGCTTGCATACGAAAGCGTCAGCAGGTATTTTTCGTGGCATTACACACATTTTTGGGCATGCCCTCTGCACACTACTTGTGACTTTAGGGTTTAGGAAGTAAGTAAATAAACAAAAGTAAATCGTGTCATAAAATGATTTCTTCAAAACGTCGAATATTATTTATTTGGCACGGACATGTCTGCATGCACTCTTTGTGGCATTACACATGTATTTTTTGAGCATGTCCGTGCCATTGTCAAGGTAAACTTGAAACAATAAACTCATTTGTAGACTAATTCACAGTTTTTCTCTGTTTTAAGACAGGTACGTTTGCAGATTTGCATTTCAAAAGGAGATTTTAAAATTTCAGTTTGAACTGTTTGAAATATCTCAAAACAAATTGAGCCGTCTTGACAAATTTCCCTGAAGAAATGTGCCACATTTCAAAAAATTGGTCCACATGCGGACAAACATATGGACAGTGTGACAGATAGGGGGCTCTATTGCTCTCTTGAACCCTTGTCCAAGACACCACACACCATATAAAAGTCCAACAGTACGACTTTTTATTAATCAACAGTGCACAAAGCACCCTCCTCTCCTTAATACTCATTAAACACAATCACTAATCAATAATACACAATCCTCCACTCCCAGACGCGTTGCCACCCTTCCACCCAGCTCAGCTCATTGTCTGGGAGTTCCCACAATCCTTTTAAAGTCTGTGACCCGGAAGTGCTTCTGAACCCTTAGTCCATGTGACTGCTTAGCACTTCCGGGTCAGATCGAAACTCTTCTTTTTCTTTACCCCGGAAGCACGTCATTCCCCTTGTCCATGTGACTCGGATGTACTTCCGGGGCGTAGGGCAAATAATATTCTTTGCCCCTCCCTGCAGCTCCATCTAGCAGCCCCTGTGGTATCCAGCAGGGCTGTGGATGAAAACTCCATTGTCCATGATTCCCTGCTGGTCTTCGGGGCACCTCCATGCTGCAGGGAGGGCTCCATCTGGCGGCCTGGGGGTATTGGCTGGGATGACAAGCCGGCCATAGACCACAACAGACAGACACGAGATATTGCAATACCTGCTTCACGCATTATAATTATAAAATGAAAGGTACAAAGCCTAACACTTCTAAATCAGGTAAATGTCAAATAATAAGAACAGCTTAAACATAATGTTAGTCATACACTTTTTACACTGTGTTAAAATCTTGGTGGATTTTAGAGTCAAATTGTTAATGTTTTGGAGTTAAAATTCATTGGACTGACACCATCAGATGATGATATGCATTGTATGCGTTGTAATTTTGCAGCATTGTATACCACAATGTTTTGTTATTCTCTTCATCTGGGACATCAAGTGCTGTGCTATAAATTTTTCTCAACCCTACGGTTGCAAAACAAAGCAAATTTGAAGAGTCTATGTTTATGTAATATGTTATACTTGGCATTTTAATACATAGTTTATTAACAATGATGTTTAGTGTCATATTCCTGAGAAAGTGCACAATAGCAACTAAAGTTACCATATATTGCCGTAACTTCAGACTGCAAATGCTACCATGGAAAACATGTTTTCCTGTGAAATTTGCTGAAAGATTCATTAACTGTTAAAGAAATGGTTATTTTTCTTTTATTATTCCATGTTGTTAGATGCATTTTTAAACAAAGGCAATATGATATTTTTGGAGTCATACTGACTGTGAAAAAGTGAATGTGGAGGTTATTGAATATAACTGGTTCCTGTTTAATAACAGAAGTGTTAGTCATTATGTTGTTTGAATTAGGCAGGAGTTAAAATATCAAGCATACTTTTATTTTTAAGGCTGACTTTTAAATGCAACTACATGTTTGCTTTCTTCACGGAGTTGCCTTAAGTTAATTTAACTCAAAATTTTCAAACATAAATTTGTCAGGTGCCTTGGTTTGTACCTTTACCAGTTTACTTTACTAGTTTCATTGCCATAGCTGGGTGTCTATGAATGTACTTGACATTGCTTTTTAAGGTCATCAGACACATATATGCATGTATTTTTTAGCTACTAAATGTAGATACTGTCATAAGTCGTATACTGTTTTAAGAATTTTTTAAATAACATGTTTATTTGCACTTTATTTGCACAGTATTGCATTTTTTTAATACAAAAAATGAAATTTACTATTTGGACAAATGGGCTTTCTCATACCAGCTTTCCTTGTTTTTGAAGAAATATGAATAAAAAACATCATCAAACTGTAAACATTTTACTCAGTAAATTAAGTAAAATAATAACTTCTGCATAATGATTTTCCTTTAGTAATAAATGAACTGAAAAGTGACATTGGTGTTCTCTTTTCATAGGTTCATTGCACTGGTATAGTCAGTGGTCTTATACAAAACAAAGCTGTATGTTTCTCTTTGGAGAAGAAAAAATCTGCCAAATATGTTGTGTAACTTGACTGGAGACAGGGAACTAGGCACCTTTCAATGTGTGGATTATAAGACTCGGATTAAGGCACTCTCTTTGGGCCAAGTCTATTGTCTCAGCGTATGCTCTGACTGCGGTGAGTGATATCTTGGTGAGGAAGACATTTTATTTGCAACTTCGCTCAGTGGTTGATGGGTGCCTGTGAGGCAACACTCCTCTAGTCATGGGTGACTTCAATGCAACCACTGGCACTGACAGGGCAGGCTATGAGGATTGTATTGGTCCCCATAGGTCTGGTGATAGTGGTGAAAGTGGCTCCTTGGCTTTGTGAAAGGCCAGGGGCTGTGGATCAATGGGTCCTGGTTCCAGCTCCGTGAGCCACATTGTTGAACATGGTGCTCCAATGCTAACTTGTGGGCAGATTCTGGAGGCTCCTACAGAACTTCACAGTCTACAGAAATGTCCTGATTGTGAATTCTGAGCACAGATTTTTTGATGCTACTCTGAAGATCCAGCTTAGGTCCAGTAGGTTAGCACCTGCTAGTAGAATGAGGCTGTTCCTGCCCAGACTCCAAGATCAGGCTGTTTCTAATGAGTTTGCAAACAGTTTGTGTGAGGAACTTGCAGACTTGGGCAAGTCCGGTCTGTACCGGGAACTCAGAAGGACGGCTGCAAGGGATCTAGGCATTTGTTAGAAGAATCTGTGAGCAAGTTGTTATCCGCTGGGCTGGCTACATTCAGCAGTTGTTTAAAGCTGATCCTCTGGCTAGGATATTGGACATCTCTGGGTCCTCATTTGTTGAGGCTGATCTTCTAATTAGCTGTGAACCACCCAAATCTCACTGAGATTGCACGGGTGGTGAACCAGAAGAGGAAAGGGAAGGCTGCAGGGATCTGTGGTATCCAGATTGATCTCCTCCAGGCGAGTGGTAAGGCTGTCCTCCTTGCATTGCAAGCAATTTTTGCTTCCATCTGGGAGATTTCATAAAGCGTTCAACTCAGTTGATCAAGCTGCCCTGAGGGACATCCTGAGACTTTGTGCGATCGTCCCAAATTTACCTGGATATCATGGCTGGCCTGTACACTGGTACTGTGAGTGGCAGAATCTCTGCATTTTTCCTAGTTGATTCAGAGGTTTGTCAAGGGTATGTTTTTCTCTTACTTTGTCCAATGCTTGCATGGACTGGGTTGGGTGTTGGGCAGGGACATGTGGTTCAGCGACTGTGGGGCATCTGTTGGTGAAGAAAGATTCACTGATATTGACTTTGCCAACGATGCTGTGATCTTTGTGGATTCAATGAAGGCTCTGATTGGAGCTCTTGAGAGACTGAGCAAGGAGTGTTTGGGCTTGCAATGTCCTGGATAAAAACAAGATCCAGGCCTTTAATGATCTCTTGGGCACAGCCGTTGGCAATTTGTCTGTCTGCTGAGAGAATGTCACCCTTGTCAAGAGGTTTACTTTACCTCAGCAGTGACATTCATGTCTCTTATGACTCTTTCTATGAAGTCAGTATACAGATTGGGAGAGCATGGGGGATCATGAAGTCACTGGAAAGGGTTACTCTCAACATGTTTGCAAATGGACAAAGGTCCAAGTCTTCAGAGTCCTGATGCTTCCTGTTTTGCTATTTGGCTGAAAGACATATACGCTGTCCAGTGACCTGAGAAGAAAACTGGACTCCTTTGGTACTGTGTTTCTTCGGAGAATCCTTGGCCACCGGTGTTTTGGATGTTTGGATGGAAACTTTTATGTTTGTATTTTACTCTGAGAAACATCCCACCACACCTAAACTCTTCTCTAATGAATATCCATCTCATTGCTTTGTTTCACTCTCAGGATAGCAATAAATACAGCATTGACACCATATTAAGTCCTTTTCTTAACACTAGAATTACCAGAGCCTACGAAAAAACTTGTAGATCCGGCCCACCTTAAATCTGTTCATACCTCTCCGCCAGCGTCTTTTGTCCTGTAAATATGCCGATAAAGACAAGCAGCCTACTATTCCATACCCCCACCGACTTAGAATGTGCACAAACTTCTCCCAGCTCATGCATTGATTGATTATCTGGGAGTGAAGTGCTGGAGTTTTAAATTGGAAATAAAGGATTGTTATTTGGTACACATGCATTTCAAGTGTGTTCCGTTTGTACAATAATCTGTGTAAACACATTTTTAAAACAGAAACGTTTTTCATATTTTAGTAGTAAATGGCAAAATGTAGACATAAACTATATAATGTATGACGCCTGAAGTCCAAAGATCAGATTAACACTTTATCAAAAGGATCAAGGAAAAGACAACAGCTTCCATAGCGTAGTGGTATGTCTTCGTGCCGAACTGGAATCATCCCCACATAAAGTCATCCAGACAATCTGGATCTGCATAATTAGATCTGGACCACTCTCATCTCATTCTTTCAGGTATGTAATAGAAACCACAGCATAGAGAGAAGTGTGCGCATTGCAACAGGTACACATATTGTAAATGTAGGAAGGACGGCCCTTGCGTTTGTGAACTGTGAGCATTTGAATTTGATGATTGCATATAGCCCTGAACTGACCTGTCTATACTATTCTTTCCTCTGCATGTCCTGGAGTACAAAAGAAACAGCATACAGGAACATGTGGGGACTGGGAAGATCGAGTAACATGAGTAATGTTGCATCCGTGCCACAATGTTTTCCGAAATGTACTATACAGGTAATAAAACAACATCATAGACCATAAGGCGCATACTAATTCAGTGTGAGCAGGAACACTCAATAAAACTGAATAAAAAAAAATCAAGTGACGGTGAGATATGAAGAAGGCAGATTCGCCAGCGTTTATGTGTCAGCTTTTATCCCTCCAGATGAGAGAATGTCCAGTTCCATTACCTCAAAACACCACTCACATCTACAGTTACTCCCAGTTTCAAATAAAAACTATCAGCGTCAGCTCCCTGGGTGGAGGGGGAGAGGGGGGAGGCGTTAGTACATATCGTGAACGTTACTGAGGGAATAAAAGTGAAAATAAAACGGTAACTTTTACAAGTCCGATAAATGTACACCGTCTGTTACAGACGCAAACCAAGTGCATGTTTGTACTGTATAATATTAACAATAAGTGCAGCTCACCACTGAAAACGGCAAATATAGGAGACAGTCAGGATAGAACTGGGGACTCTTGATTAAAAGGTCACAAGTCTTACCACTACGCCACAGAAGCTGTTGTCTTTTTGTTGAACCTTTTGTGAAAGCATTTATTTGATCTTTGGACTTCAGGCTTTATACATTATATAGTTTATGCCTACATTTTGTCATTTACTACCAGGGGCGGCCTTTGGGAGTGGCGACTTGGGCAATCGCCCCAGACCCCACGCCTGAGGGGGCCCCACGATAGGAGATTCTTTTGTCACCGTCACCTCATCATACAAATATGCAGGGCCTCTGCAAGACATTCAAATCCGTTATAGACTGAAATACGGTACGTGGTGGATTTCTTTGGAATAAGGCACCATGTTTTTTTAACAATAATAAGGCGTACAGCATTAGAGGCGGACAAGCCCGTGAACGTGGTGGTACGGTATATAGCCTACACTTACGGCTCTCAACCCCGCATATGACACTCGCCCAAGGCCCTGCATACTTCTAAGGCCGCCTCTGTTTACTACTAAAATAGGAAAAACGTTTCTGTTTTAAAAATGTGTTTACACAGATTATTGTAGAAACGGAACACGCATGAAATGCATGTGTTCCAAATAACAATCTATTATTTCCACCCTAAATCTCCAGCACTTCACTGCCAGATAATCAATTAATGCATGACCTGGGAGAAGTTTGTGCATGTTCTGCAACGGTGGGGGGATGGGACACCAGGCTGCTTGCTGCTTGTCTTTATCGGCACATTTACAGGACAAAAGACGCTGGTGAAGAGGAGCGAACGGATTTAAGGTGGGCCAGATCTACGAGTTTTTTCGTAGGCTCTGGTAATTCTAGTGTTAAAGATACAAAAGTGTTGGGACATGATGGAATGAGAGTGTCATTTTCTGAGTAACTTATTCAAAGTACCAAGCAGGGTATAATCTAGGGCTGAATGGTATTCTTGGTTATGTGGAATCCTTCAGTGCTAACTATTACTGTATGATATGTCTTACTGATAAAACAACAGTATAGACAGTGTTTACCGCAGATGATCTACAGGTCTTTTTGCATACCACAGTGTCAAATGAGAAGCATTACAGTATGCTTGTTCAGAATTCTGGTGAAATATCAAGCCATGGAATTAAATGGGGAAGTATTCTCAATAGTTTGACTTATTTCAGTGTGTCAGATAACTGTGTTTTTGATATTATGCATGATATTATGGAGGGGTTAGCACAGTATAAAATCCATCTGCTCTTTGAATACTTGGGTTCAAACACCATTTCTCCTGAAAACATTATTTTGGAAGTGTACGCCTTCAACTATGGTTAAATGAAAAAAAAAACAGATTGGCTACAATAACCATTCAAGGAAATAGTATTGGTCTTAATGCCAGTCAAACACTATGTCTTATTAGAAACATCCTTCTCATATGTATGATAGATTAAAAAAGTGTGTGTGTAAAAGTGAAACAGAGAAAAAGCAAAAGTTAGAAGAGCAACAAATGCGTAAAGCATGTCACAAAATCAAAGACAATTTATATAAGTTAATAATATTTATTGTCTCAGGTAGAAAGATATTCAATCAATACAAAACCTTTGAATTGAGAGAATGAGAGACTGCCACAGACCTCTCCCTTTCATAACTGAATGGATTGAGTGAAAAAAAATCACCCAACTCAGTGATAAGTACACTTCCCTCAAACACACTACCTTGAACTCCTTCTTGCTGCAATGGAGGGTGATGCTGCTCAAGCATAAGAAATCTTTACAAAAATATAAGTTAATGACTTACTTGATTATGGTTGGTGGCAGAGACTTTTCAAGGTCATCCTGCTTGTAGAGGAAGAGGTAGCGGACATCTGAGAAGCAACTTCCAATGTGGAAGGATTGGAAACCGTGGTGTAGGTTTAATCATGTTGGCTATGCGCACTGGCATCACCCTTGCCCTCAAAACTAGAAAAATGAGCACGGTGATAATGAATGGACAGGAAATACACTGACTGTAGACAGAACTGCCATATTCTGGCCAGCCACAAGTTGTGTTTTCTAGAAATCTGCTACAAAATAACCCCTGTTGTGCAGCTCCAAGTCACAGGCAAGAGCACGTCATTTCTGGTTGATACTGTGCCAACTTGATCTCCTGCGAAAGCTACTTAATTTGCTAGTGTGACAAATTCTGGCAGGTCTGCATGGATAGTGGGTGTAGAAGAACAGCCCATGCAAGTCCCTTATAATTCTTCCGTGCAACTTTCACTTGGTTTCTCTTGGTAAGATCTCACTTGAATGTTACTTTATCATTTTGATAAGAATGCCGTTGAATTTTCTTGGTCGCAATTTACTTTGTAAACTAGGAGTGTAGCTAACATATGGACTCACTACCCTGCAGAAGCCATTTACTTAAATTCCTTTGTGCCAAATGTCACATTTACTTTAGCTACCGGTACATCTGCTAAAGAGATGAATTTAATGAAACCATGTACCTGGGTAAGTTCATTCGATATAACTGCAATATAACTGCATTCATTTTACCACACAATAACAATAAAGGAATTCAATTCAATTTAATAGAATAAAGCACGTATTTACATATGATGATGACTCAATTTAGATTTCCAAGTGCTATCTTCTTGGAGCTCTTGATATAATTCTTAAGATGAAATACAGTAAAGTATGTATATTACATTATACAGATAACTTTTTAACTACATTTAAATAACTGGTTACTTGGAGAAAGAACAGGAAGGACAGGAATTGGGGGTTAGTATGTTTGAAAGAGAGTACTGCTGCAATAAATGATTTCATTGAGGGTCGTTCACGGCGCAGTAATCATCTTGCGGGAGGCAGGAACAATCTCTGGATAGGGTGCCAGCACATCACTAACACTGTGCCACTGTGGCCTCATGTTTAATACATGCTTTAATTCCTATCATCATGAAAATGATATCAAGTATACATCTTAGTATTTAAATTGTTCAGAGAGCTGTAATATCATGAATGTAATGTATTCGGTGTCCTGTTGGCGTAAGAGAAAGCCAGTGTAAGCATGTTGTGATTCACAGACATAGAGCACATAGAAGAGCACGCTGAATATGAAGCATTTAATGTGCTACTTTAGTTACGATGGGATCTGAGAAACTCTAGTAAATTAAACATTGATTTTAAGATGAAGTTTATGATGTTTTACTTTAATGACAAAATAAACTGTGATGAAAGTGGAAATTTCAAGATTAAATCTGACATTTCAAACTTTTTCCACTGTGCCTCCTTTTTTATACCTTTTCTCTCTCTACCCTAGTATGCTTACATAGATGGTGGGCTATGACTAGTCTTTTCACACCGACTTTGACATCTGACCACTTCTTTTTTATTTCAGGCACTGTGCGACTTTCTGAACTTGAACTTTCTCCACCACTCTGTCACTCAGTCAACTTCCTTTTGCTGTTGATGCCACTGCTTAAACCAACAAATACATTTTTCTTCGCTTCCACTTGATATTCGCTGAAATTCTTCTTTTTTCACATACTTTTGCCATTGTCCATCCATCCATCCATCCATCCTCTTCCGCTTATCCGAGGTCGGGTCGCGGGGGTAGCAGCTTAAGCAGAGAAGCCCAGACTTCCCTCTCCCCGGCCACTTCTTCCAGCTCTTCCGGGAGAATCCCAAGGCGTTCCCAGGCCAGCCGGGAGACATAGTCCCTCCAGCGTGTCCTGGGTCTTCCCCGGGGCCTCATCCTAGTTGGACGTGCCCGGAACACCTCATCTGACTCCTCTCGATGCGGAGGAGCAGCGGCTCTACTCTGAGCCCCTCCCGGATGACTGAGCTCCTCACCCTATCTTTAAGGGAAAGCCCAGACACCCTGCGAAGGAAACTCATTTCAGCCGCTTGTATTCGCGATCTCGTTCTTTCGGTCACTACCCATAGCTCATGACCATAGGTGAGGGTAGGAACGTAGATCGACTGGTAAATTGAGAGCTTTGCCTTACATCTCAGCTCTTTTTTCACCACGACAGACCGATGCAGAGCCCGCATCACTGTGGATCCCGCACTGATCCGCCTGTCAATCTCACGATCCATTCTTCCCTCACTCGTGAACAAGACCCCGAGATACTTAAACTCCTCCACTTGGGGCAGGATCTCGCCCCCAACCCTGAGAGGGCACTCCACCCTTTTCCGGCTGAGGACCATGGTCTCGGATTTGGAGGTGCTGATTCTCATCCCAGCCGCTTCACATTTAGCTGCGAACTGCTCCAGAGAGAGCTGAAGATCACGGCCTGATGAAGCAAACAGGACAACATCATCTGCAAAAAGCAGTTACCCAATCCTAAATCCACCAAACCGGACCCCTTCAACACTCTGGCTGCGCCTAGAAATTCTGTCCATAAAAGTTATGAACAGAATCGGTGACAAAGGGCAGCCCTGGCGGAGTCCAACTCTCACTGGAAACGGGCTCGACTTACTGCCGGCAATGCGGACCAAGCTCTGACACCGGTTGTACAGGGACCGAACAGCTCTTATCAGGGGTTCGGTATGCCCGGAGCACCCCCCACAGGATTCCCCGAGGGACGCGGTCGAACGCCTTTTCCAAGTCCACAAAGCACATGTAGACTGGTTGGGCAAACTCCCATGCACCCTCCAGCATCCTGCTAAGGGTGTAGAGCTGGTCCACTGTTCCGCGACCAGGACGAAAACCACACTGTTCCTCCTGAATCCGAGGTTTGACTATCTGATGGACCCTCCTCTCCAGAACCCCCGAATAGACTTTTCCAGGGAGGCTGAGGAGTGTGATCCCTCTATAGTTGGAACACACCCTCCAGTCCCCCTTTTTAAAGAGGGGGATCACCACCCCGGTCTGCCAATCCAGAGGCACTATCCCCGATGTCCATGCGATGTTGCAGAGACATGTCAACCAAGACAGTCCTACAACATCCAGAGCCTTAAGGAACTTCGGGCGTATCTCATCCACCCCCGGGGCCCTGCCACCAAGGAGTTTTTTGACCACCTCGGTGACTTCAGTCCCAGAGATGGGAGAGCCCACCTCAGAGTCCCCAGGCTCTACTTCCTCATTGGAAGGCATGTTAGTGGGATTGAGGAGGTCTTCGAAGTACTCCCCCACCGACCCACAACGTCCTGAGTCGAGGTCAGCAGCGCACCATCCCCACCATATACGGTGTTGACACTGCACTGCTTCCCCTTCCTGAGACGCCAGACCAGAATTTCCTCGAAGCCGTCCGAAAGTCGTTCTCCGTGGCCTCTCCAAACTCCTCCCATGCCCGAGTTTTTGCCTCAGCAACAACCGAAGCCGCATTCCGCTTGGCCTGCCGGTACCTATCAGCTGCCTCCAGAGACCCACAGGACAAAAAGGTCCTATAGGACTCCTTCTTCAGCTTTACGGCTTCCCTCACCGCCGCTGTCCACCAAAGGGTTTGGGAATTGGGCACCGACCACCTTACGGCCACAGCTCCGGTCAGCCACCTCAACAATAGAGGCACGGAACATGGCCCATTTGGACTCAATGTCCCCCACCTCCCTCGGGACGTGGTTGAAGTTCTGCCAAAGGTGGGAGTTGAAGCTACTTCTGACAGGGGACTCTGCCAGCCGTTCCCAGCAGACCCTCACAACACGTTTGGGCCTACCAGGTCTGACCGGCATCTTCCCCCACCATCGAAGCCAACTCACCACCAGGTGGTGATCAGTTGACAGCTCTGCCCCTCTCTTCACCCGAGTGTCCAAGACATATGGCCGCAAGTCTGACGACACAACCACAAAGTCGATCATTGAATTTAGGCCTAGGGTGTCCTGGTGCCAAGTGCACATATGAACACCCTTATGCTTGAACATGGTGTTCGTTATGGACAATCCATGGTGAGCACAGAAGTCCAATAACAAAACACCGCTCGGGTTCAGATCGGGGGGGCCATTCCTCCCAATCATGCCCTTCCAGGTCTCACTATCATTGCCCACGTGGGCATTGAAGTCTCCCAGCAAAACGAGGGAATCCCCAGAAGGTATGCCCTCTAGCACCCCCTCCAGAGACTCCAAAAAGGGTGGATACTCCAAACTGCTGTTTGGCGCATACGCACAAACAACAGTCAGGACCCTTCCCCCCACTCGAAGACGGAGGGAGGCCACCCTGTCATCCACCGGGGTAAATCCCAACGCACAGGCTCCAAGTCGGGGGGCAATAAGTATGCCCACACCTGCTCGGCACCTCTCACCGGGGGCAACTCCAGATTGGTAGAGAGTCCAGCCCCTCTCAACTAGACTATATCTAGTTGGAACCTCTCAAACTCGCGCACTAGCTCAGGCTCCTTCCCCTTCAGAGAGGTGACATTCCACGTCCCAAGAGCTAGTTTCTGTAGCCGAGGATCAGACCGCCAAGGTCCCTGCCTCCGGCCACCACCCAACTCACACTGCAACAACAACAACAACAACATTTATTTATATAGCACACTTTCATACAAACAGTAGCTCAAAGTGCTTTACATATTAAAGAATAGAAAAATGAAAGACACAATTATAAAGCAAAATAAATCAATATTAACATCGAATAAGAGTATGGTTCAATGGCCAGGGGACAGAAAAACAAAAACTCCAGACGGCTGGAGAAAAATAAAATCTTTAGGGATTCCAGACCATGAGACCGCCCAGTCCCCTCTGGGCATTCTACCTAACATAAATGAAACAGTCCTCTTTGGATTTAGGGTTCTCACGGAAGGGCTTGATGATGATGATGGTCACGTAGACTTCTGCCTTTTAATCCGTCCATCATTGTTGGAGCATCATGAAGCTTTGAGTAGGTGGCCACCACCACAAAGAAACCGGAAAAAGAAACAGAAAAGAGAGTAGGGGTCAGTAGCGATTTTAGAGCCACCATGAATAGTTATTATGATGAATTGAACATACAGAGTATCAGGATTAAGTTAAATTAAGATTAAAATGAAGTTATAAAAAGGCCATGTTAAAGTAATGTGTTTTCAGCAGTGTTTTAAAGTGCTCTACTGTATCAGCCTGGCGAATTCCTATTGGCAGGCTATTCCAGATTTTAGGTGCATAACAGCAGAAGGCCGCCTCACCACTTCTTTTAAGTTTTGTTCTTGGAATTCTAAGGAGACACTCATTTGAGGATCTGAGGTTACGATTTGGAATATAAGGTGTCAGACATTCCGATATATAAGATGGGGCGAGATTATTTAAGGCTTTATAAACCATAAGCAGAATTTTAAAGTCAATCCTGAATGACACAGGTAACCAGTGTAGTGACATTAAAACTGGAGAAATGTGTTCGATTTTCTTTTCCTAGTTAGGATTCTAGCAGCTGCATTCTGCACTAGTTGCAAACGATTTATATCTTTTTGGGTAGTCCTGAGAGGAGTGCGTTACAGTAATCTAGTCGACTGAAAACAAACGCGTGAACTAATTTCTCAGCATCTTTCAGTGATATAAGAGGTCTAACTTTACTTATGTTTCTTAAGTGAAAAATGCTGTCCTAATGATCTGATTAATATGTGATTTAAAATTCAGATTACAGTCAACAATCACCCCTAAGCTTTTTACCTCCGTCTTGACTTTTAATCCTAATGTATCCAGTTTATTTCTAATAGCCTCATTGTATCCATTATTGCTGATCACTAAAATTTCAGTTTTCTCTTTATTTAACTTGAGAAAATTACTATTCATCCATTCTGAGATACTAGTCAGACATTGTGTTAGTGAATCAATAGAATCAGGGTCATCAGGTGCTATTGATAAGTACAGCTGTGTGTCATCAGCATAGCTGTGGTAGCTCACGTTGTGCCCTGAGATAATCTGACCTAACGGAAGCATGTAGATTGAGAATAACAGCGGACCCAGGATAGAGCCTTGTGGAACACCATATTGGATATCATGTGTCTTCGAGTTGTAATTCCCACAACTAACAAAAAATTTTCTCCCTGTCAGGTAGGATTCAAACCAATTTAAGACACTGCCAGAGAGGCCCACCCATTGACTAAGGCGATTTCTAAGAATGTTGTGATCAATGGTGTCAAATGCAGCACTCAGATCTAAGAGGATGAGAACAGATAAATGGCCTCTGTCTGCATTTACCCGCAAGTCATTTACTACTTTAACGAGTGCAGTTTCTGTGCTGTGATTTGTTCTAAAACCTGACTGAAATTTATCAAGAATAGCATGTTTATTTAGGTGGTCATTTAACTGCATAATGACTGCCTTCTCCAGAACTTTACTTAAGAAAGGCAGGTTAGAGATGGGTCTAAAATTTTCAAGAGCTGAGGGTCAAGATTATGTTTCTTAAGTAGGGGTTTAACTACAGCAGTCTTAAGACAGTCTGGGAAGACCCCAGTATCTAGTGACGAATTTACTATGTCAAGAACATTATCAATTAGCACGCCTGATACTTCTTTGAAAAACCTTGTTGGTATCGGGTCAAGGACGAGGTGGAGGGTTTTAATTGAGATTATTTTTTTAAATCAGGTAAATCTATCCTAGTGAAAGAGTTTAATTTGTTTATAACAGGATGCTGGGGTTTAGGAGGATCCTTAGTGTTGGGGAGATATACTATGTTATTTCTAATATCATTAATTTTTTGATTGAAAAATACAGCGACAGCCTCACAGGTTTCACTGGAAGCATTCCTTTGAGCTACCTGGGTTTAGTAGGTGATCAATTGTTGAAAATAAGACTCTGGGATTACTAGCATTTTTATTTATAATCTTGGAGAAATAGCAGCGTCTCTCAAGACGGACAGTGTTATTGTATTCTGTTATTTTGACTTTTAATATTTCGTGGTGGATAGTAAGTTTAGTCTTCCTCCATTGACGCTCAGCTCTGGCATGTTCTCTTTAAATCAGACACTCTTTGGGTCTTCCATGGTATAACAATGCTAGAAGATTTTTTCACTGTCTTTTCAGGTGCAACTATGTCAACAGCAGCTCTCACTTTAGAATTAAATCTTTCCACCTTACTATTTACATTATCCTCGCTATTATAGCTGGCACTATAAACGGACTGATTGCTTAAAATGTTTGTAAGTTTTAAGGCTGCTGCCGAATCAAAGAAGCGTTTTTAACAATATGCTTCTCATGAGTGTTTTTATCATTATTTCTATATTAAAAGTAGAAGAAAATGGTCTGATAGACCAATATCAATGATCTGTTTTATATCAACTTTCAGTCCTTTAGTAATCACTAAGTCTAATGTATGACCTGCTTTATGTGTAGGCTGATTTATGAGTTGTCTCAAATCAAAAGAATCCAGGAGGTTCATAAATTCTTTTACTTTTAGATCACACTGATTATCTATATGAAAATTAAAGTCGCCAACTATTAGGAGTGTGTCATAGTTAGTAATTAAAATTGACATTAAGTCAGAGAATTCCTCAAAAAGGCGCGTTATATTTAGGAGGTCTATACACGGATAGTACTAGAACTTGAGAATCTCCATGAATAACAACGGCGAGATACTCAAAGGACTTGAACTTACCAAAACTGACATCTTTACATTTTAATCGGCTCGAGTAAATGTTAGCCAATCCGCCCCCCCTTTTTTCCTGGCGGTTTGCATGAGTAAAACTGTAATCCGGGCGCAGATTCAATTAAAACTGCCCGGCATCTGAACTAAGCCATGTTTCATTTAGTGCAATAAGATCTATTTTTTTATCACTAATAAGATCGTTGATAAAAACGTTTTGTTAGTTAAAGCTCTAACATTTAATAGTGCCATATTTAATGTTTCGGAGGTGCAGAGATGAGTACTATGTGTGCGTATTGATATTTGGAATAGGAACTAAATTATTATTATTAGCGCCGCTCTGTGTGTATTTTTTGTTTAATCTGTGATCTGTTTTTATAGTTTTAATACATTGTTCCTCTAAAATAGTGATTTTAATTAGATTATTGGAGTTTATGCCGTATTTCCTAGGTTTTCTACGTGCATTGAGATTGCTTATTACAGTATTAATGGTGTGCACTTTAACGGAAGACTCTATTAAACATTCATCATGTCCTGGCACAGCAGTATTATTTCGGAAGGGGTTAAGAGCAGAGATAGATAGTCAAGAAAAACGAATTACCTTCGATATGTTTTCGGAGAGGACCCGGGCGCCGAAACTGTTCGGATGCAGGCCATTACGCTTGAAGAGACGCGGCCTTTCCAAAAAGAGATTCCAATTGTTGATGAAACCGACATCCTTCTTCTTGCAGAAACCCTGTAGCCAGTTGTTCAATCCTAGCAGACGACTGTAGGACTCGTTGGATCGTCTGACAAGAGGTAGTGGACCCGAAACTGCACCCGACCTCCTTGGCCCCTCCCATAGGTGGTGAGCCCATGGGAAGGAGGACCCACGTTACCTTTTCGGGCTGTGCCCGGCTGAGCCTCATGGGTGCAGGCCCGGCCACCAGGCGCTCGCCATCGAGCCACCCCCCCAAGCCTGGCTCCAGAGGGGGGCCCGGTGACCCACGTCCGGGCAAGGGAAAACATCATCCACAGTTTTTATTCTTCATTGGAGGTGTTGAACCATTGTCATTTGCCATTGTCATTTCACAGAATTCTGCACTTAAGAGGCTATTTATACTGATTTGCATATTAAAATATGCAACATTCTGAGAGGAGGCGGGATGGGATGTCAAGTCCATGCACAAGCATTACTTTTCACGCTGACTAGGATTTATATGTTGCGGAAGCGTATGGAAGTTGGCTTACGCATGGTTTGGGGCATTTTAATTTTTTTTCTTCTTATGCACAGTTCCATTTTTATCTGTACACTGCATTTTAGTGTGAATGCTACATACGCAGTTATGCATGAGGTCCCTGGTCTTTACAGCTTGTACATTTGCATCCCAGTAATAAAATGTAAAGTTTTCTAGTGCCATGCCCACTTCCTCTTTAGGTCATTAAAGAGGTACCCTTTGGACTCATGGAATTCCAAATAAATGAAGCCATGATTGAGTCTAAATTCTTAAAAAATGATTTGTTAATGTATATGGGGATGCTTTAAAATAGGAAGAGCAGATTGGGAAGGATGGTCTTCTTAACAATACTGACTCTCCTGGCTAATATAAGGTAGAGGATAGAGCATCAAGTCTATCTTTTTAGTTGAAAAAGAACTTAATATTTACTTGTAATATTTACCACTAGATATTTGAACTGATTTGCTAAGATAAATGAGAAGGTCCGATATTATATGCAAGAGAATTCACTGGAAAAAGCATGCTTTTATTCAAATTGATTTTAAGTCCAGATATCTTTTGAAAACTGTGATGGGCTGGTGCCCTGCCAGGGCTTGTTTCCTGCCTTGCTGCTTGTATTGTCTGGGATTAGCTCCAGCAGACCCGCGTGACCCTGTGTTAGGATATAGCAGGTTGGATAATGAATGGATGGATATCTTTTGAAAATCTAATGTTTTTAAGACTGCTGGCACAAAATTTTGTGGGTCCAATATATGAAATACCATATCATCTGCATGTAGTTAATTTTTCTGTTCATGTCTTCACTGAGAATTCCCTTTATCTCTGATGTGTTTCAAAAGTATACAGCCAACTGGCAATTGCAAAGAGTAAAGATGATAAGATTTAGTTTGAAGTTATCCAAAATAATTTTAATACGAACTGAGGCTTCTGGACTAGTATAAAGTAGTTTGATCCATGCACATATGTTTGAGCCAAACCCACATTTGTGCAATGTGGTGAATAGGTAGTCCCATTCACACATATCAGATGCTTTTTCTGTATCTAAAAATAATAGGATTTCTTGGGTGTTAGTTATAATGAGGGAATATATTATATTAAACAAACGTTAAAGTTAAATGTCTGCCTTTAATAAATCCTGTTTCGTCTTGAGATATTACAGAAGGAAGCATTTTCTCAATCCTGGCTAGAACTTTGGAGAGTATCTTAACATTGCTGTTCAGAAGGTGAGATTGGTCTGTATGATGCACATTGCAGTAGATCCTTGTTCTTCTTAGGAAATATGGTAATTAATGTTTTGCAAAAAGTTTGTGGTTAAATTTTTTGTCTTTAGCTTCTATAAACATTGTTAATAATAGCGGAGATAACTTATTTGAGAATATTTTATAAAATTCCAATGGGTAGCCATCAGGGCCACCTTCTTTCCCACTTTGAAGTGAGTTTACAGTATCTAGTAATTCTGAAAGTTACAGAGGTTTATCCAGTTCCGCAGCATTAAAAGTATCTAGTTGTCGTATCTCTAACGAATCAAGAAACTCATTAGATTATGTCTTACCTTCTTTAAACTGAACAGAATATAAGGACTTATAATACTCTCTAAATGTGTAAGTTATATTTTTATGGTGAATAATTTAATCTCCGTATGTGTTATTAATTGCTGTTATTGCATTTCGGTCTTCCTGGACTTCTTGCGCTAAGATCTTATTGGAGTTTTCTCTGTGTTCATAATAATGATGTCACAATTTAAAATAAGCTGTTCTGTTTCATTAGAAATCAAGAGGTTAAATTGTGAATGCAAAGCCTGTCTTTTCTTAAAGAGTGACTTATTTAGAGAACCTGTGTATTCTAGTTCTATTTTGGTAATTTTACTGTTTAACTCAAGATGCCTTTTTGGTTTACAGATTATTTTTGTAAGAACGATATGAACTAATCTGTCCTCTTAAAATGCCTTCAGAGTTTCCCAGAGTATACCTGCTGAGACCTCTGAGGATGCATTTGTCTCAAGAAAATAATCAATTTCTCTGTATATGAATTCTTTACAATTCTCATCAGCTAATGAATGCAGGTTAAGACGCCAGCTATGAGATGAGTGTGTAGAACGCAGTCATTTAAGTTCCATGATCAGAGGGTCATGGTCACAGATAACAATTGTGTCATACTTACAAGATTTATTAGTGGACAAAAAATGATTGTCTATGAGGAAATAATCAATTCTTGATGTACAGATTAGAAGAAGGAGTATGCTCTTAGGTATAATGCTGGTATTTTAGAAGGAAATTTTGTGCTTTTTATGTAATATATTCTTCTGTGTTAAGTTCAGTTTCTGTTTTTAATCTAGTGACCATATCAGTGGATCGTTATTTTGCTGTGTGCCACTCATTCTTTTACAACACTAACATGACTAATTACAGAATGTAGATGTGTATTGTCTTTGGTGTTTAGCACTTTTCTACACAATAATTTTTATTTTATTTTTCTGGTGGTTCAGTAGTTACTGATACATGTGAAGGTCTCTGTAAAATAGAATATTTTGATTTGTGGTGGAATATTAATTCCATCTGCACCTTTGCATTGCCTTTCACCATCATGATACTCTATATTGCAGAATATTTGAGGTACCAGTGAGTCCCACTAGAGCCATCAATGCTGTAGCACAGCAAGTAGGAAGTGAAGGGTGTCACAGCTTGATGGAGGTGGTACCCAGCCGGGACGCCGGAGAAGACAGGAGGAGGGCTGGTGCCTCCTCCAGACCTCGAGGGGGCGACCGCCCAGGAGGCCTCGGGTAATGAGCTGGGAAGCTCGACCCTGTAGGGACCCGGGGTTACCGCCAGGGGAACCCCAATACCTGGAAGACCCTAGGGGGAAGAGAAAGTAGGGACACCCAGAGTGCTTCTGGAGAGACAACCAGCACTTCCGCCACACTGGGGCGTGTCGGTGTGAGATTGCCGGGAGCACATCTGGAGCACATCCGGGTGCTTATTTAAAGGGGCCGCCTCCCTCCAGTTGATGACAAGAGTCGGTTGGAAGAGTGGCAACGTCTGGAGAAGGGAGGAGGCGGTAAGAAGAAAAGAGAGAGAGAGAGAGAGAGGAAAAATAGAAGAAGAAAGAGAAGGCATTGGAGTGGCCTGGACTGAGGGGTATTGGGGATTAGTGAGCTGAATTGTAAAGAACGATGAAAAATAAACGTGTGTTTGTGAGTGCCATTAACGTGTCTGCCTGTCTGTGTCCGGGGCAAGGTTCACAAGGGAATAAAAAAGTAATATGCCAAACCCATCAGAAAAAAAGTTATATCAGTATTTATTATCAGTTTGATGCCAACCAGTTTGTTTAGCACTTTAAGCCAATTTTTATCACTTCCATTGACTCTAACGCTTGACATTAATGATGGATTTTACTAGCTAGCTAATTTAAACTCTGGTGCAAATCCAATTATGTATGCATTGTTTATTTATGTTAAAATGTAAAAAAATGAATCTAGTATCATCACTGGCTAATTTATATTCAAGAAAAGATCCTAAAGCATACCAGGAGAATGTAAATGTTGCATTAATTAAATTAAATCTATTTACTGCTTCCCTTAAAGATAGGGTGAGAAGCTCAGTCATCAGGGAGGGACTCAGAGTAGAGCTGCTGCTCCTCCGCATCGAGAGGAGTCAGATGAAGGGGCTCGGGCATCTGATCAGGATGCCTCTTGGACGCCTCCCTGGTGAGGTGTTCCGGGCATGTCCAACTGGGAGGAGGCCCCGGGGAAGACCCAGGACACGCTGGAGGGACTATGTCTCCCGGCTCGCCTGGGAACACCTTGGGATTCTCCCGGAAGAGCTGGAAGAAGTGGCCGGGGAGAGGGAAGTCTGGGCCTCTCTGCTTAAGCTGCTACCCCGGATAAGCGGAAGAGGATGGATGGATGGATGGATATTTACTGCTTTCTTTCCTTTTTTTACTCTTTTCTAACTTATGCTATTTACTTGGCTTTTTTCAGTGAACTGCTCAGAAGGCTCACCTTATAAAATCAGATTGTTTTAGAAGTGAACAGTAAGGCACTTTAGTTCTACCACTTTTGTGCTATTACTGTTCTATAAATTATATTTGTTGTTTGATATGACACTTGTTTGTCTCGCTGTTTAAATGTAAGCTTTATTCATTGCACTATTAACACTTTACCAACAAATGAGTTTTGAATTATAATTTATTATTGATAAAACAGGTAGAAAACCTTGGACACTTGACACATTTATCTTTGATATTGTACTGAAATACTACAACAACATAATCATTGTCATATTATGTTTTGCTTTACAAATTAAAAAAATGTTATGAATAAAATAAGTGTTTGTAAATCAAATGTGCAGAGTATCCATCCATTTTCCAACCCGCTGAAACCAAACACAGGGACACGGGGGTCTGCCAGAGCCAATCCCAGTCAACACAGGGCACAAGACAGGAAATAAACCCCGGGCAGGGCATTAGCCCACCGCAGGGCACACATAGGACAATTTACAATCGCCAATGCACCTAACCTGCATGTCTTTAAACTTTGGAAGGACACCGGAGCACCCAGACAAAACCCACGCAGACACACGGAGAACATGCAAACTCAACGCAGGGAGGACCCGTGAAGCAAACCCGGGTCTCTTAACTGTGAGGCAGCAGCGCTACCACTGTGCCACCGTGCCGCCCATGTGCAGAGTATTCTGAGATTTATTTCGTTTTTGTTTAATCTTAAGAATTAAAACGTTTTTTAAATTACATACTATTTATTACAATTAACCTATGTCATTTTAGCATACTGTATATCATATCATTGACTTTCTGATGAACATTTCTATCTGGGGTTTGTATATCCTGTCTTTGCTTTGTGATTTGAGTTCAGATCAATGGATTCTATTTTACACGCATTAAACTACTGTACATGAATTGTTTGTTTTTTTGTAAACCCATCAGTATTATATTGGTTGTTTGTAGGTAATTGGCGTGTTGGCTTTTTAAACAAATATTTATTCACTTTAATATACATTTCCACTTATATAACTGTAAATAAATCACCTTGTGTATTTTTGAATTAAAAATACATTAAAGTCTTCTTTAAAACATAAGTTGTTAATACTACAGAGTTTCTTTTTCCTTGAAATATTACCTAAATGATTCTTTATTAAATTCAATAAACCCTTCTATCCATTTTCTTGACTAGTTTTTCTAAAGCACAGGAACAACAGGAGTCAGAGTCTATCATGGCAGCCATTGGTGTACCACAATAAGCAGCCGTAAAAGAGACCCCAGTTTTTTACTGACATACACATGCACAAAGCCTTGAAGTGTTCATGTGTTTTATCTGTGGGAGAAAAGTGGTGTCCCGAAAAAAAACTCGGATGAATATGTGAAAAACAAGCGAACTCCATAGTGAATACAAGTGCTGATAAATACTGTACATCAAGTTAAATAATGGAACAAATGTGTGTGCCTTTGGGCACCGTTTATTTCCTAAAGTGTTAAAAAATGACCAGTAGTTCTCAATACAGCATTAAAGAACGCTGCTTGTTGCAACATACAAATGTACAGTATATGCCTAACATAAGAATGTTTGAATCAGTGTTTGTGTCATTATGTTATGATTTGCTAAATATAGAGATAACTTTTAAATACAGAGAAAAGTATTTGGAAGGTTGCAAGTATATTTTATGAGAATGGAATGCAGATTTGAAAATCATGGATAAATAACTTATAGTAAAGAAATATAGTTGAACCACAGCAAACATTTTGCTTTTTTTTCCAAAACTTATCACATTACTAAAACCCTTTAATCATTTTGTTTGCATTTTTACAAATGTTTTGCCAGATTACTTGCAATTTCTCAATCAACTAAGAGATGGCAAATTCCTTTTTTAATGTTTTGAAATTTTACTGTTGTTCTTTTTGAGGTGTTAATATTGTTTTCGATATGCAGGAATAAACTTATGTAAATTATATCTCAATATATTATGGGCTGAACTATTCAAAACATGTATTCAGCAATAAAGGTACTACGTATTTAAAATGGGTTTTAAAGTCATTATCTTTTTGTCACAAAAGCTTCAACTTTAACCCATTTATACCACAATCAGTACTGAAGAAGTAAGAAGATACATGACTCATGTTATAAGAGCTACTGTCTTAATTTCCAGTCTTCATGTTTGTATGTGTTTTCATTAAGAAACAAGGAGTAGAGTTTGAAGTAATCAAGGTGAAAGTGCCATAAATTAGGCTGTTAACATGTCTAGGTTTGTTTCCCGCATGTAACTAAAGACACTGAGATAAACTGCAGCAGCATGACCCCCTGGCTTGGAAACTCAATGAATAAATAAAAAAGCAGCTAACTGATACACTATTCTACAATAGAAGTTAACGATTAGGATGCAGAATGCCCTCACACTATTCAGTAAAGTATGTTTCATTGATTGGAAAGAATTAAGCAATGTATTTGTAAAATTTAAGAAATACTATATCATTTCAATACTTCTAAGTTACTGGAATGTTATTTAGCAACATCACTCACATTTTAAAGTGTGTTGCTTTTTAAATGTTTCCAGAATGTTACCTGGGAATGTTATCAAATAACCGTTTGGGAAACATTAAAGAACTTGCTGTGTGCTGGTTTGGGGGCTGCCAGCCTGCAGGTGTCTGGAGCTATAACTTGTGCTTTGCTTATAGAACTATAGGGATGAGTTCAACAACTCTGTCAATTTGTGCTGGAGGGGACAGAACTAAAGAATTCTTATTTATTAATGAAATTCTGAACACAAAAATCCCTATATTTGTTATGCTTGTTAACATTTATTAATCTTCATCTGCATCTCATCCACAGCTATTTGTATATTTTGCCTGGGTTTCTTCCCTTTAATCTAAACAAAAATAGCAAATACCTTAACTCTTTGAGGGCTGAATATTTTTTCCAAAAGCACACAAAGCAATGGCTTCACACATAAATCAACATAAAGTGTCTGCTGCTATGTGCCGTGACTGCTGTTGGTGCAAATTTGGCACCTCAATGGTCAGCAGGAATGCACGGTGGGCCGGCTGCCTGGCTGTCTTTACACTTATGTCATCATAAGTGGTAATCCTCCCAGGCGACCAATCAGATGATGCTGTTACCTCACTTTCGTTTTGGATATCCATCTCCAGATCACTTGCATCAAACTCCGAGTCTTACATGTCAGAGTCCTATTCAACGCAATTATGTAAAATATCCATGCTTTGCACAAATGCCAGATGTCGATGCCATTTTAGAGGTTGTTTGCTCTTCGCTACTCATGCACGCGTTTGGAATCAAGGTCAAATCAACAAAGCTATGTAACTTTCCTTCGAACTAAAACATAAAGACGAGTTCTGTTGCAGTTTACAGCTGATTACCATCCTCTACCCCTAAATTTTGACAAAAGTCAACATCAGCCCTGCAAGAGTTAAAATAATTTAACAGTGTATTTTAATTGTATTGAAATATTCTGCAACTTACATAGAAGTATTAATGTATACTTTACCGGATTCTGTTTTTCTCTTTGTGGGGCCAGTTTTTAGTTTTCCCCAGGTTTGTTTTCCATTTCTGTGTCGTCATTTTGTGTTTTTTTGTTTGTTTTTTTAAATTTAACCTACCTGGAAGATGGTCTTCCTATGAACTGCCCTTCCCAAGATTTCTTACATTTTTCTTGCTGCAAGTTTTTTTTTCCTCTTTAATGAGTTAAGGCTAAACATTGGGGGTTGGTATCAAAAAACAGGGTCTGTTAAAGCTCATTGAGGCATTCTTTGTGTGATTTTGGGCTATACAAGAAATAAATTGTTGTTACAGTTATTGGTTGTCAGCCTGCTGTTTATTTTTATATGGGTGTAGCATTTATTAATAACCAAGAAACTATGGTTGTCTTAGACTCCAGTAGTAACATATCTATTGTGGCTCATTGACTAGTTTTAAAAGACCATTCTTACATGTAAACATTGGAAAACCCATTGGTTCAGGAACACATTATCATATTAAAACACTGGTCTAGTGAAGTGGTTCAGTCAAACATTCAAACAAGAGTTGCAGAAAGTTGTTAAACAAGCTTCAACCCCTTGTTCTCTTTGCACAGCAGAAGGTGCCTCAATCCACCACCAAGGATTCTCCCTTTTTCAGTTATTGTATGGAATGCAACCCGGGGGCATATTGGATACTGGGAAGAAGGGATGAGAAATAGATTTAACAAATTTTAAAAGAACGCATAAGAGCATGCACACAAAATGTAGACCGGTTTATATAACCAGGGTGGAATATTATTAACTGATTGGAAGGGGCCAAGTAAAAAATAAAGAAATTAAGGATTTGGTGGATTACATACTAAAACAACTAAACCACCGTTCCACTTTGTCACATCATTTTACTTACACCATGGAAGGAGCAAGATTAACATTCTGCCTCTGATAAATCACAGTCCCTGTTTACAGAATAACTAGCTTTAAATTTTGGAAGTGAATTGACTCAAAACAAAAGATGCAAGCTTGACAAAATCATTCAGTTATGAACACAAAACATGGGCTTATCTCGCAGACCCAGGAGTAATAATATGAGAATTTGTATATGGCAGAGGCAGAGGAAACAGAGGTGGAGCTCCAAATTAAATGAATGTTGAACCTAGATGTTACTGAGGAAAGTTTTAGTCCCTGGTTCTTTCCTATAGTATTAATTCCTAAGCCAGATAGTAGATGGGGCTTTTACAACAATTTCTGCTGACTTAACCAGGTCTCTTGTTTGTATGTCTATTCCATGCTATGTGGTGATGACCTGACAAAAGTGACTGGGAGAAACTCAATTCTTAACCACTCTTGATATAAAAATGGGGGTTTTCCTTGCTGTTCATTGTAATATTTTATGAAGCACTTTGAACAAGAGAGGAGTGCTATATAAATGTATTATTACTTCACTTGATTAAAGTAGTCCTTATGAAAAGAAACATCACAATAGAAGCACCTATCTTTATTATGATATAAAATTTTGGCCATAACAACCACCCCTTATTCCAATGTGCCAAGGTGACCACAAGCCAATGCAAGAAAGCAGAGATCCAGTGCAATGGGAACAACTTCTGCAAAGAAGATGGCAACATCAAGTGGAACTTCAGAAATTAATGAAAATTTAAATGAAACACCCCTTCGTAAATCATTTACTTGAAGAAAAAAAGAAGTTAAGGGAGCTTAACTTAAGAATTCAGCAGCAGGGAACAGATCAGGGATGAGCTTACACATGGACTATTTCCCACACAAGCTCTGCAGGTGATCAAGATGCGTCTGAGCAGGATGACTACCAGGAGGAGCCGGCATAAAGTCTGCACCGCAATCGCCATGTTAGAGCACATCAGATGTGTCTCTTAGCTGCTAGACCCCATCTGCCCTGGGTGGGTTGTCACCAGTCTGCCCCACATGGCTGGTGGATAGTGGGCATACGAGTTGCCTTTGAGGCAGAGAGGGATGGGCAAAGGGGTGAATCAGCTTGGAAATGCCACAAAGTGATCACAAAATGCCATGTCAGAGAACAGTGATTTCGGAACTCCATTTTACTGATTTCTCTGGTAGTCCCACAATTCTGGGCATTTCAGCAAGAGCATGAACTATACTGTATATGTGTTTGTGATTAGTAAAATAGTGGTGTGCATTGGGATGATTTTGGTTATGAAAAGTGTGCCACTATAGAAAAAAACGTTGGGAAACACTGATCTAGACAATAATATGAGGCTAATTTATTGGCAGGCTTAGTGAAATGACTGAATATAATCAGAAATTGCCAGGCCTAAAGGAAAGGAGAGCAAAATTTATGTTCAAGGATGTATAGGTATTCTTATTATAAATGCAGAATAATATTTAGGGTAGACTTGCCCTGTGGGTAAAGTACAAGACAGGTTTGTCGAGTTATTATTTACGATGGGGTCTGTGGATCTTACAATATAAATTTGTGCCTATTTGAGGTAAGCGTGGCAAACTTGCATAGGCTCGGGCAGTCTGACAAATAATCTTAGGGGAAATGACTCCATAGGTGTGGTAAATGATAAACTGAAATGCAAGAATTGAGAAAAATCAGAGGACTAGTGATTGTATAATATGGATTTATGGAATACAGTGGAAATGACCAAGGACTGGGCACTCTATTAGCAGAGGCAGAATAAGATTTGGATTGGAATTATGCTATGGATGTGTTAAAGGACAGAAGGAAGTCCACGTTACTGGAAGATTATTGAGGTGGGGGTCCAGGCATTATTGTGTGGGTTTTGGCAGAATGGGGAACTGGGCAAGTTGGTGGTGGATTGGGCAATGTATGGACAGATGCACTATAAATTTTGGGTGGCAGGTGCACCTGTTCCTTTCCACATCTATAGGGCAAGTTATGGAAAGAATAAGGGGACTGTGGATGTCATGGACTGAAGTTTTGGAGCACAGTAGAAGTGGAAAAGCTAGCATCAGATTGGGCACCATGGTAGAAGGAGTATAATGCATTTTTAGCTTGGATTTCTCCTATGGGTCTGGTACTGGACAGGCCAAGATGTGCATTTACACTTTGATGAAGACCATGAGAGCATGTGGAATGACCAGATATATTGATAGATACATAAATAGATATGAAATGCACTATGTAATAAACAGATGTTAAAGGCACTACATAATAGTTAAGTGCTTCAGTTTGTCCTTCCCCAGCCACCTGTGACCGTTATGTCAATAAACAATCACCTGACCACAGACACCACACTGCTGTTAAACAACAAATTGATATATGGCCAGCACCACCAGCTCCTCATTCTCTGCCTCTTAAAGTGGACGAGTTCACTGTGATTGAGTAGTTTACATGTTCTTCCTGTATCTCCATGGATTTTTTTTCCTGGTACTCCAACTATCCTCCTACTTTCTAAATATGTGAATGTTATATTATTTGGAAAATCAATATTGAATTACTGTGACTGTGGATGTGTACTGTACATGTACCCTGAAATGGAATTTTAGATACAATATGGACATTTTTTGTTGTTTATGTTACCAGTCTCAAACAGGTGTGTCGGATTTGGTGTTGCTGATAAGAAATCAGGAAACTGTACATAAGAGATATTCTGGCATTGCTATAAGTTTGCTTTGCATTCTTGAACCTTGCCATTGTAGTAACTTTCGGACAACATCTCAGGGATTAGTGGGTCAACAGCTCTTTAGTTTTGTTCCCTGAATTAAAAGCAATTTTATTTTATTTATTCACTTCTTTTATAGTGAGTAATTCACAAACAGTCTCTCTAGGAGAATACATTAAATGTAATAAAAGGCTAAACCAAAGCCAATCTTACCTTGGGCATAGATATTTAAGAATCTCTCAAGTTTACATAGATAACAACCTGAACTCAAGAAGTCAAGATCAGGGAAAAGAACAGGTCATAATCTAAAGTTAAAAGGCACTACAGCACTTGGAGTTACACAGATTTTACATGTGGAAATGTATCTGTAGCAGAGGCAAATGTTCAGGACTGTACAATATTCTTGCAAAGTTGCTGTCTTTGAGGATCAGCAGGTGTATCCTTCTGCTATGCTGTTCTTTTTGTCCTTTTGCATTAGGTAACAAAATTGAATCACTAACGTTTTATTTCCTTAGCATTTGGATGAGTAATAAGGAAAATATTTAAATTGAGGCTCCAGCACACTGTGGGTTTGGGGGCGGTTGGCCAATTTCTAACGTTCTAATGTTTATAAAAATTAATTTTAAAACAAAAACTGAACTAAGCAATTTTTTTTATAAGTGAACAGCAAAACAACAGTACTGTTTGCTTAATTTCTGCTGCAATTCTATTTTTAAAACAAACATTTTTTGCTTATTATATTTTTAACCTGTCTTTTTATGTAAAAATTGCTTATTTAATCTGTTTGCCTGATTGAACAGTGTGACAGTGGTGAGGTGTGCGGTAGGAATGACAACCTGGTTCAAGATGAGAGTGGGATTGCATCAGGGATCTTCTCTGAGCCCTTTCCTGTTTCAGTGGTGAAAGACAGGGTGAATGATGATGTTAGACAGGAGTCTCCATGGACTATGATGTTCGCAGATGACATGGTGATCTGTAGACAGCAGTTCTTTCAACCCGTTCCATCTGACCTTACTCCTTTTCTATGTTAACTAATGTTGTCTTATTTTAATTTCTTATTTTGTCTTTTATTTTTCTTTTCTTCAGTATGTAAAGCACTTTGAGCTACTTTTTGTATGAAAATGTGCTATATAAATAAATATTGTTGTTGTTGTTTGAGATGAATCTGGAGAGGTGGAGGTATGCACTGGAGAGAGGGGGAATGAAAGTTAGTAGGAGTAAGACAGAGTGCAAGTACATGAATGAGAGGGAAGGTGATGGAAAGGTGAAAGTGCAAGGAGCAGGGGTGGTGAAGGCAGAGAAATTTAGATACTTGGGTTCAGCAGTCCAAAGCAACAGAGATTGCGGGAGAGAGGTAAAGATGAGTCAGGAAAGTTAGCAAAAGATTAAGTTAGCAGTAATAAAATATACAAACAGTTTTCATGGAGAGTTTCAAAGTAAAGAAGTAATAAGTGGGGCAAAAAGTTAGGAAAACAAAACAGACAGGGAAAAAGTAAAATTTTAATGACTTAAAGAAATAGACAGAGCAGACTGTCAAGGGAGAGAGTATTACAGGAGCTTAAGGGCCAGAAGGTGTTAAATAACAGCAGTAGTTCTTTAATCTACTCATTTCTTAATACTGCTTATTGGGACTCCTTTCGGACCACATGGGACCTGTTCCACCATGACGGGTTGCATTTGAACGGAAAGGACACCAATATATTGGAAGGCATGTGAGTATGTTTATTGAGGATTGTATAATGGTTTTACAATTTTTAGGAAAGACAGAACAAAAAAGGAGGGTGGATGGCGTTTATGTAAAACAGAATTTAAATGCAAGTTCTTCAGTTGGATGATGAGCCACATCTTAGTGAGAACATCTGGATTTGTCTAGAAAGTATTTTAGTAGTGTGCAATAGTACCCCCAATGTGGACAGTAATTTCAATGCACATGTTTTTAGTGATATTAGTATACCTGGTCTACTCACGATCCAATAGTTTTCCGGTTAAAGTATATCTCAGTGTGTTCAGCACTATTGACACATTGGCTTAGCACGGCACCTAGACCTGTGTCTAATGTGTCAGTCTGAAGAATGAAATGTAGAAAAAAGTCTGGGGACAACAACACAGGTGTTGCCATAAGAACCGGCTTTAGGTCACAAAATGTAGCATCCACATTTTTATTCCATGCCACAATATTAGAAGCACACTTTTTTTTTTAGGTTAGTCACGGGCATAGCTGTCTCAGAGAAGTAAGGTACGAACCAGTGGTATTACCCCAATAACCCAAAAATGCTTTTATCTGCTGCTTGGTTTGCGGACAGGGCCAATTCAGAATGGCACTGATTCTGAAACTTTCTGGCAGTTCTGTACTGCCATTCACCACATAGCCTGAACATTTGGCCTCCATAAGCCTGAAAAAACATTTTTTCAGATTTATTTGAACAAAGTCCACGCACAGTATTAGCAGTACACCCTGGATGTGGTTATGTGCTCCTCCCAGATGCTGGAATAGAAGACAATGTCATCTAGATAGTTGGCACGGTAAATGTTTTGAGGCCATAGCATTTTATTCACTAGATGCTGGAAGGTGGCTGGTGCCTCATGCATGTCATGAGCAATAAGAGAGGTCTGTCTAGGGTTTTCGTCCACCACTTTGGAGACACACAGGATGGTAGATTCCAGCTCCCGTTGCTGCCAGAGCATTGGATTAATACTGAAATTTAGAAGCTCCCTGTGACTTCTGTAAGGGAAAACAAAAAATATAGTGATTGAAAATGCCTGCCTGTTAACCTAGGGCATCCAGGAATTATTTTGTTCCAGCACACTTTATATTAAAAATGTGAGATCATATATAACATTTAAATATGTGCGTGTCCTGTGATAACAGTTTACATATAAGAAGTCTTATTTCTTGTACCTAGGACTTAATATGTTTAACTAGTTTTGGACATTACATATTGCTTAATTTAGAGGTGTGTTTCTGGAGTATGCCATTTATCTAAAGCTGATTGTTGAAAATTAAAATACAGTAAAATATGTTATGTAAATGAACCCAACTAATATAAGAAGCTTTTGTGTTATACTTCTTTAGTCTGCCATGATGTTTTGAAGAAGGTACATGGGACCTCCACCGACAGGTGTAAATAAAGAATGGCCAAATTTGAATTTCAAATACAACTATGATTCAAGACTTCTTTATTTAGTATTTTCTGCAGCATTTCACATGCAATTTGCATTAGCAGAATGCCTGTGCAATATTTATAAATACACGCATGGACAGCTAGACACTCATATGAAATGGAACACTTCCCTAACGCATTAATTTGATGGAAGCTAAGATGAAACAACTTCCCCCTAGCTCTTGTGAAGTCATTTGTATGATTAAAACAGTAAAACTGGAGGTAATTTAATCAAAAAAGCTACTATATAGACACACATTGATTTCTTTTTTTTTATAAATTTTATTAATTTTATTGCAATCATTCCAAAAAAAATCAATCAATTTTTACAAAAAGTAGAATTGAGAACACATTGATTTCTACTCAGTTAGATACTAGTGAACCTAATTCATTTTTTTAAAACATAAAACAAAGAATAGTTGTGAGGAGCAGCATGTAAGGGTGGCTTTACTGCAGATTAGGCGCCTCCTTGGCCTCAAGGATCAGTTAGGATTAAGCCAAGGGGATATCAGTTTTTTAAAGGGTGCACTTGGGCTCATGTTTTAAAGGACAGTTTCCTGCCATGCCTTTAAATAGATTTATTTATGTTTTTTTAACCTCCACCATTTTTCTTGGATTATTTAACTTTTAGCACTGCACTGCACTTTGGACACTGTTTGGATTTGTCTGTTTTAATAAAAGCAATGAACACCTTATGCACCTACTAATTGTTAAGTGTGTGCTTTGTCCTCATCTACCTGGATCACCCAGTTACGTTATTGACAGTATCGGGTTCAAGAGGGTCTTAAAACGGAAGTGGGAGTGTGAAACCGATCCACACCGTCACACAGATATTGTTAAGCTTGAATCACAGAGTGGCACGAGAGTCAGGAAGGTGAGTCCAGGTTTCCAAGGAAAATACAGGTACTTTATTACTGTATAGAGAAGGCAGGTACAGTTTCAAGACTTTATGTCCTTTATTAACTGTTTATCAGATACAGCAGAGCAGCTATGGAGCTGTCCTTGTGCCAGTGCTGTTAGAGATGGTGAAGCACCATTGACCCCGGTGATAATAGTACACATACTTTGCCCATATTCATTATAACAAAATATCTGTCTTAACAAAATATTTTTATTGTCCCATGAATTTTTTACAACGGGATTCCACCTGTATATATATTACAGAATTCAGTTTTGAACTTAAAAGGGTACATGTTAATTGTGTAAACACATCACATTACCACAACACCAATTTCCTACATGCTATATTGCAAGAAAATGGGTAAGCTCACATCAGATGCATTGAAGAGCACAAAAAGTGACTTTGATACCATTTACACATCTAGTTACTTCAAGCCCACTGACAACACTACACCTGTTCAAAAAGAAGAACAATGACAGTATAAGGATTGACACAGATTATCGAATGAAGACCATGCAAAAAACACAGAAGGCAATTCAGCGGATAGAAATGAAGCCTATAATAATGATAGACATGAACATATAGCAAGTAATGAAAATGATAGTGTCGGTTGGCCATAATTAACCAGTGGGGGCAATGCTAACTTAGCAGACTCATTCAGGCTTAACACTCAATAAACTCCACCTATCCATGCAGATTCTAAAATCAGATGCTTTGCTCCTGCATCAAAACTGCTCTTAATGACTACTGTATATCTCAATTCTTTGGAATTTCTGCTAATCAAGATTGTTGGTGTGGTGGTTGTATGGGTTACTGCTTGTGGGGGTCCCCCTAAGGTGCTTGCGCCCCCAGTTCAACTTCCTTGCTCTTCCACTGCTCACACCATAATCCTTTGCTTCCTGTGCTTGAATCAATTTTGCCTCATCTACACACAGTCCGTTGAATTCCCACTTCTTTTAATTAGACGCCTAGCCTCTCATGTGGGACCTTATCAAAAGACCTCTGAACATCAAGATAAATAATATTATATGCACCCCTCTTATCATATCTTTTTATCAGTTCCTCATAGAATTCCAGCATATTAGTCGTCACACATGTGCATCAGAAGTTTGTCTTCCAGGCTCATCTGAGGTAAGCACTTTCACTTTGGGGTGTGAGAGTGTGGGGTCACTGATGGTAACATCTCCCTTTTCATCCATAGCCCTGAGAAACTGTCCACATGGGGAAACTGACTCTGCACCCTGTAGTTTCTTTGTTATAAAAGTGAGATGTTCTCAGCATGACACATCTCATTCTGGAGAGTGCGGAATGATGACTGGAGCTCCTACCTGAACTTGATGCAGCCGAGAGAAGACTGAAAGTTCTTCTTGTTTATTTCTTTAGTTAACCTGATTTTCATTTTGCCTTATTTGATGCACCATTGAGTGCCTGTTTCAGTTCAAGGACTTTGTAAATATTAAAAGAGGTGACCTTGTTGGTACCCCAACACTTGCTCCATGACCAATGCATTCATTCCCTCAGTCAACAACATCTGTTCTTGCCATGTGATGCTCAGTCTTTTCTTTGATAATTCCTTCTATTTACACTATGTACCCTTGATGCATGATGAGCTTACCAGCCTATAATTAACTGGATTGGACCAATCAACTTTTTTTTTAACTGGAAAATATTTGCTATCTTCCAGTCCTTAGGAATTTCCCTATTGCAGAGTGACATTTGAAAAATATACATGAACGGTTTATATATGTACGGACCCTGGAGATTTTTCTTATTTTTTCCTTTGTAACACAAACAGAACTTCTCTCTCTAGAAATTACAGCACACTAAGTACCTCCTTGGTAGTCTTTGTTACTTTTGAGAGGTTAACCACAATATCATGCATAAACACCACTGCAAAATGCAAGTTTAGAACATTTACTAGTTCACTATTTGTATATTTTAGTTCACTCTAAGTATTCCAAATAGTCTTCACAACCTCTGTCACTGTTTTTTACTACTAAAATCTCTAGGAATCTCTTTGGGTCATCTTTCAACATTTTCGCAAAACATGGAGTACATGAAATGAAGAAATAAACCCAGTCAGATACAGAAAGAATATGCAAATGAAACACAGACAATGATAAGGTATCAGAATTGAGCCCACGAAGCTGGAATTGTTAGGCATTAACCACTATATTACCATTCTGAAAACATAAAACAATGTTTGCTAATTTGTTCAATTTAGACCTGTCAAGCTGGTATTTTTACTTGTGTTAGCTTCAAATCACCGAACCAGCGATTCCTTTACAGACCTCCAAAAATTTTGATTTCCCTCTTACTAATATTTTTCAAAAGAATGATAAATCACACATCCTTTTAATCCAGCATATCTTTGAAATGTTGCTTACTTTAAATTAATTATACAGAAACATAAATTTGTTGGTCACTAATTGTCTCAAAACTATTAGGGCACATCTCATGTGTGTTATGCTAGCCAAGTACTGGGCAATATACTGTAAGTGCCTAGGACACAAGTTGAGTACCCTAGAATTATTTCATCTTGAAATCAGTCAGAGCTCCAACTCTACTCAAGAAATGTCAATTTTCTTACTTGCAGAGGAATACCCAACTAAAAAGTATCCGCTCACAATGTGTTTTGCTTTATTAGTTCATCATGAGTCCGATTTTCTCCCCAGTAGCAGATTACCCATACTCTATGAGACATTTGTCAAAACGAAGATGTAATTTGTCTTGTATGTGTACGTGTTCACAACTAGTATTAGCGACAGACAATAAAAAGAGTTTGCAAAACTTACACAATCTAAACAGGTATGCAGCCTCTATATTGTTACAAAAACTCTCTGAAGCCAATTAAATTAGTTTAAGAATAGATAGACAGACAATAATACCAGTAAATAAATACATTTCTGGCCAGAAGCAAATCTTACAGGTCTAGAATGTGATGAGATGAGAGCAACTTTGTGTTTACACTTTGATGTCAAAACAAGTCACATTTTTCTGTCACTGATGCTTCAACAAATATTACCTGACTATTGGCTTAAATCTGGGTGGTGCAGTGGGTAGCGCTGCAGCCTCACTGTTAGGAGACTCGGGTTTGCTTCTCGGGTCCTCCCTGCATGGAGTTTGCATGTTCTCCCTGTGTCCGCGTGGGTTTCCTCCGGGTACTCCGGTTTCCTCCCACAATCCAAAGACATGCAGGTTAGGTGCATTGGTGATCCTAAGTTGTCCCTAGTGTATGCTTGGTGTGTGTGTGTGTGTGTGCGCGCCCTGCGGTGGGCTGGCACTCCCGCCCGGGCTTTGTTTCCTACCTTAAGCCCTGTGTTGGCTGGGATTGGCTCCAGCAGACCCCCGAGACCCTGTAGTTAGGATATAGCGGGTTGGATAATGGATGGATGGATATTGGTTTAAATCACCTTAAAATCTTTTTGAATAATTTTCATAACTTTAGTGATCTCAGGCTTCAGGTGCTGTGCCTTCTCGTTGAGGACAATGCAATGTCATAGCACCACTCTTCCCACCTATACCCCTTACTGACTGAATTATGAGATATGTTGCAACAATGTACATAATGCAAAATAGTCTCATAAAAATATAGTGCACTATATATTTATTTCAACAGTTTATGTTTCACTTTAATAGTTTTTTTAAAACAAATGATTACAATTCCTTGCAAACATAAAATTTTGAGGTTGAAAAAATGATGAATGGATGGATTGAATATTCATTATTATTACATTGTAAGTATAAGTGAATAACAAAAACTGTTACAATATGTAATATGTGCTACACAAGAAAAGGTATGCTATATGTAACTGTTGCGGAAAATACTTAGTAGATAAAGCAGAGTCTTGAACCATTGTTACAAAAGAACTCCAAAATGGTTTATTTACACCAACTGCAGGAGCCCCGATGTGCTTTGATTATTGCAACATGGCAGATTGAAAAAATCTAAGTGAGCACTGTCTTTTCATTTAGGTGCATTTAGATAAAATATATAAATATATTTGAATATTTACCAATCAGAATACAGATAAATGTCATATTCTAGAAACTCCCCTTATGTCATTAAGCATTATGCATGGATGAATGGATAAATATGCAAATAAATAAATAAAATGAAAATAAATAAAAGTATTGTGAAATGTGACAGTAAATAAATAACAATTTGAAATGCAAGTATAAATAATTAAATGGGTCACATAATATGTCTTTTGTTCCACATTCCTTTATGTTAGTCAGTCATTTTCAAATTTCAGACTCATTTAGTCCTGAACATTTTTGCAGAGGTCTGCTGGAGCCACACACACACACAAAGGCACACATGTACACACACAATTTAGTACCGTCAAAGCACCTAAACTGCATGTCTCTGGACTGTGGGAGTAAACCTTCACAGACATGGGGAGAACATGCAAACTCTTATAATGTGATTATGTATTTATTGCCATATTTCACAGTTCTTTAATTTATTTTACTTATTTACTTTTGTCCTAAATATTTCTCCATTATAATGGTGTGACATTCTCCGCACTCAGTAATTAATCTAGCTCAGTGCTTCCACAACAAAATCGCAAGCTATAAAAAAACTCACTTAAAAGTAGTGCCATCATGAGGGGTTCTGCTTCAGAAGTGCAAAGCCCCCAGTCTTTGTGTTTTGTATATATTAATATACTCCAAGGCGGGGGGGGGTCATAATTCCATGCCTCCCACCCCAACACCAAATCTATGACTAAGAGTGCCGAAATCTGAAGGTTGGGAGCATTCCTCAACATCTTGCTCTCCTATACATGTATAACAAGCATCGGGACCCTCGGTTAAGTTTAAAATGCACTGCTGCTAATGTGTTAATTTCATGCTCTCAGTTTTAATTGTTAATTGCATGTTTTAATTGTTTAATTCATCGAATTGTGGCAGTTTTATTTTTTGCATTTTGCCCTTTGGAGCCATGGTAAGGGGGCTAAGTATGAAGTATGATCGGTATAAAAAATAAATGTCTTTTCTACCTTTGTGGCACATGCACAGAAGCAAAATCGATTGTTTTTTCCTTGATAGCAAATGCCTTGTGCGTCCAGTGCATAGTTTTGACAGTTTATTCATGCTAGAGAATTGTACTCGTAATTTTCAGAAGCGCAAGTGTAATTGACACATCCAAAATGTAAATTTGACTTAAATTGGGTTATTTTTAAAAGCGACCTTATTCCATAATTTTCTACTTTAACTTTTTTGCTTCTAATTGTATAATTATTTGTATGATAGAAGTATTAATTTTATTTTTCTCTTCTATAAATCTCAGAAATGTGTCCCATAACTTAAGAAGTTCCAAATATGATGATTAAACATTAGCAATAACCACCTGTCGTTTTTTCCTGTGTTAGAGTAACAATTTGACTTCCTTCTTATACAATAAACACAAGCTCTATTACTTTACAAAAATGTACCTAGTCCTGAATTTTTTCAGTGATCAGACCATTCAGTCATACCGTTGGTAGCAATACAGACAGCTGTAGTGGGATCACGCCCACATTAACACAGTTGCTTTCATTTTATCCATCTGTGGTCTCTACAAGGTATCCTCCATTGTTTCCCACTAAAGGTAGGTACTATCCATGCTGACAGTAGGTGTCAGTCCTCCCTTCTGAAGACTTCATCACTACTTTCATTAATGTAAGTCACGGGACCTTTAAAGGGGTATGTTTGAATTGCAAAGGTTGTACCCAAGCCTTTTACTGACTTTAAAAATCTTCTGCCATAAGATGGGATCTTTGGTTTGTATCTTGGCCTTCCATTTATATAAATTGCACACATCAACAAAAAATTCTCAAAACAGCTTTAAAGATGACAAAGCAATGGTGCATTTATCAATCCATAAGGCATTACTAGGAACTCATAATGTTCTATCAAATTATTGAAGGCTGCCTTTTATTCTGTGATATACCCAGATTAAATTATAAACAATTCTAAGGTCTAAATTAGTGTTATGTTTGCCCTTATGAAAATGTTATTATGTTCAAAGAAATATATAAATACCACAATGTCACCATAAATACAGTAGAAAGGTATACCTAGTTTCCATTGTTTTACAGATGTAGATTTTTGTCCTTTGTGTGATATATTTTGAAACAGTCACCAACACACAGCCTGGGGTCGCAGTCAGGACAGTAAAAGCCTGTTTCTTTGCACACTTCTTTTATAATATTTTTTCTGTTGCTTGCGCATGAGAGGGTAGAATGACAGTGCTTGACCTGCACGATCGATGTGCCCGTTGTGTTATTATAAATGTAAAATACCATCAGTCATATTATGGTGGTTTGATCCTATGGTGCTATATGCATCAGTTTCACTATCCTTGTCAATGTCTAATGACTAACTCACAATAACAGTAACATTTATTTTTACAGCACATTTTCATACAAACCATGTAGCCCAAATTGCTTTAAAAGATGTCAAAGAGAAAGTTACAAGAAAAGGTAACAAGGTCAGATGGCCAGGAGGACAAAAAAAAAACAAAAGAAAAAACTCCAGTTATGCTCTAGAAAAAAAAAACAAAATATGCAAGGGTGCCAAGGCCAAAATACTATCCAGTTTCATTCTGGGCATTCTACCTAACATAAATGTTCTTTATTCATTCCTCTTTGTTTCCAAGATTCATATGACAGGATTTGATTAAGTCAGTCTTGTGGACAGCAGAGGCACCCGCCTTCATTCCAGCATTACAGGTGGCTGAATGGTGCCTTGATCAGGTGGTGGTGACACAAATCAGCAAACTGACATTATAATAGATGGTGGCATTAAAATTGAACAGAATCAGCAGACCCATGAGTGTCTCTGGCTATATTGGTATTGGCTGAAGAACAATGTTATGTTCAGAGAAGCAGAGAAAGCAGTGTGGGGCATTCAGGCCCTCTGACAGGAGAAGGCATGAAAGATGTTAATGCCATGTATCACAAACGCATACAAGTGGCCTTCTGGAGTCTCTTTCAATACTATTTTTAGGTGTGTACGTGCTTCCTTCCATTTTATTTGCTAATATGATTACTTAGATTATTTTGAATGCTTCAAAATAATAACATTGCTCTGATGTTAAAGTAGGGCACTGACCATGCCACATCGTGCTGTTAAGGCTATAGGCATCACCCTTAGGACTATCTGTGAAGGCTTACAGTATTCCTTGGCCTTGATTGTTACTAGAAGGTCAGTCACCTTTCTTCCATCTCTTCCATCTCTGGGAGGCTGCTTCAACTTGATGCTGGAACTTGAAGCCATTGTTATACATGGAGGTTTAGTTATTACTCAGTTAACAGCTTCATTATAATCCTATATATAGGCAATTAGAGTAGATGATCATTTTATTTCAAATGTTTCAACTCAACAAGTAGATGACTCAAATCATCCAGCTCATGAAGTCAAATCATTAGAAAAGAAGGCAGACTAGCATGAAGGTTGTTAGTCAGAGACCCGTATTTTATGGGGTATCTGTTTATTTCCTCTATTTTTACTGTACTCTTTAATGAAGCATGGAATCAAAACAATTAAGAAAAATAATGTACCACCAGCATCCCCCAAAGATCGCCTTTTATTTAGCAAACAGGGGTTTAAGGAGAGTTAAAATCAAATTAGCAAAAATATTTAGGCTCCACATTCACATCTTTGGTTCTCTATTTTGATTTCTTTAATTAAAATGCTTTCTAAGAATGCTGAGGGCAAAAGCTAACAGCAAAAAGTACATAATAATCAGTGCATTGATCAAATAGTGAAAATCATATTTAATAGTAAAAATCACCTCTAAAAGATTTAAGGAGGAATTTGTTTTTTTAATTAAGAACTTTTTCTATTTTAGGACAAATAATATATGTTAAACAGTACTAGAAAATAGATATTTTACATTAGACAAGAATTAATCTTGGAATCAATAGAATTAATCAAAGTAAAACCTATTAAGAGCTAAGGATGCATTTCCCTATTATTCAGTTATTTATTTTTTTTGTTTGTTTCTTAAGCAGTATGTTTCATGTGAAGGTCTTTCCCATTTTCTCAGACAACAGAAAACAGGGGCACAAAACTGTAACACAGTGCTGTCACCAGGAGAATGATAAAAAGTCAAAGCGGCCACAAAAAAATGTATTATATATATAACAAACTTTCAAAAAATAATTGCATGTTTCTTACAAAAATAAAGTAAAACATATAAAAACCGGATATTAAATAAAATAAGTAAACATGAGTTGTACCTAAGTGCAGTCTAGCTGTGTATGCCCTTTAATAGAAAACTAATACAGACATATGTTTCACTAATACACAGAGACCTAAAAAAAGCAAAATTATGCAATAAACATTCACTTTTCCTTATAACAAATCTGGTTTTAGTAGCACACTGAATGCTTTAAAACAAAGGGAAACTTTATAGGATAGTAAATTTTGAAATAACCACAAACTAGGAAAAAGCTATTTCACTTATTGCACATATCATAAGTATACCACATCTGAAAATACTAAAGCTCTTCTGCTAAACGGCATGTAGGAGTCGTGATCAAGATGTCTAACTGAAGTTGAAAATTAATATCTGAGAGCCGGATGAAATGCTAAGATAAATTTGCTATTAGCTAACTAAATACTATTTTAATGAGCAAAATGGTTTCTTCATATTTTTAGTACATTTTATTTTCTTAAGTTATCACTAAGAGTTGTGGGTGGGCAACAGTGTAATACAAGATGGAAATATGCACTTAAACCTGTCCGTTTAAACATGCAAACTTTCCCTAAAAGGACCACATACAAGTACCCTTAATTCCAAAGATTAGTTGCCAGATTTTTAGCAACTATTCATTGCTCTGGTTTCACTGTTCTTTTCTGTGCTTTGTCACAAACCAGCACTTTATGCAGAGGAGACACTTGCCATGTTGCTTCTGTAATAAAAATTAGTCTCCCTTTGCTGCAAATGGGATACTTTAGAACAAACAAAACAAATGAAGGATGCTTACTTTTAGCATTAAATACAGTTTTCAGCAATGATATGTAAAGTATTTGCTAACCATCTATCTTCTTTTAACCAATCTTTCTAAAAAGAGTCGTTAATTTTGTCTGAAGACACTTTATTCTTATGTATTGCACCAATAGCTGAGATAAAAAAATGTATTGTAAAAGTAATTCTATCATGATAAAGAGATCTATTTTTTCAACACACAGCACTCAATATTTTAAAATAAAACATTTTTAAAAACAATTTAAAACATGTAACATATCCATGAGCATTATTTCATAGTACATTATTTTCTCTTAACCACAATATGGTTTTAATGTAAGAGTTAAAAACTTTGATTTAATTACTATTAAATTAATTTTTAGTTCGTACCTACTAGTATCTTCACTGCTTAGAAAATAAATTGCTTGTGGAAGATTCAGGCCAGAATATTCTACAAGTTACAAGTATTTTAAATGCTTTCCAAAACCAGGGGTAAAAAAAGCCATATATTACTGGGTTCAAAGCAAAATTTAATAAGCCAATTTCTATCAAAATGTTGTATGTTTTCTTAAAAAAAACAACTAAATTAATTGAGCCAAGGAATGAATAAAGATACGCAGGGAACCAGCTTAAAATAAAAACAAAAATGACAATGCTTATAGTTTTTGCAGCTTTATGTTGTTTTCTAAGGAATCCTTTGTTTTTTGTCTGCTCTCCAGATTCCCGTTCAGCTGCTACACCCTGTATTGCCTTTACATGTCTTCTTGCAACAGTAAAGATTTTAGCATAAAGGCCAAATATAACTACAAATGGGAGAAGGAATGAAACTAAATAATCAGATAACGAAAAAATAAAGATAACATTTACTCTGTATTCTATTGCATATGTATTTGAATACAAAGAAGCAACAAAATACATTGAAACAAAAACATACATTATTGAGCAAGACCACACAATAGCTACCAATTTCCAAATGACTTTAAATGTTACCTTGATAGAGTAAAACAACGGATAGCAAACTGCGTAATAGCGATCACCAGCAAGAAGTAAAAGATGATAAACAGAAATATCTGTTAAAGATGCATACATCAACTTATAAGTGAAACACAGCAAGCTGCTTTTATACCAACACACCTCTGTTGTTGCAAGGAAGTGAACAGGCATGTTGAATACTCCAATAATGAAATCACAAAATGCCATGGAAAGTATAAGAACATTTGACGGGGTGTGCAGCTGCGTAAAATGTAAAATGGAGATGATCAGAGCCAGGTTTCCACATATGGCAAGAATTATTCCTGTAATAAAGATCAAGTGTAGAGTCAAGTTATCTCCAAATGAATTGTAGATTTTGGAGCAAGTTATATTTCTAAGCATAGGACAATACAATCCTATAGCTCCTTCCATTTCCTTTTAATAAAAGAACATTACAGCTGTTGACTTTCTTAGTAATATTTTTTCAATAGTTTTATATCATGGACAAAACAAAAAGACCCAGAGGAATTTAGTCTTTTAATACTTGCTCTGTGCACATCTAATATAGACCTCTTGGAATAAAGTGAAAATTAGTTTGAGAATATTTACCATCAATTCAACTAAGCTAGCAATTATCACTAGCGTCTTTCTCACCTTGGCTTTCTTTATATTTTCAAACTTAGCAAAATTATTGAAAATGCAATCAGAATAACTCTAATGAGGGCATGATATGGTAAAATAATTGATCTTTTGCTTTGAGTAAAATGATTAAACTGTTGGATGTTTTTAGACACGGGAACATCCTGCTTAGCAGACTCCATTTTCAGGGTGTTATGATATGAGATCCAGAGTCAATCATGAGTGGAGGGCTCTTAAAGTGCACCTCACAGTGTCAAATGCCTGGGCCCAGTGCCTAATGTTGAACATTGAATTTTGTTTTTACTAACCCTGCTTTAGCCTTCAATGAAACCCCTATTTTGACACCACCAAAAGCAACAAAACATAATAAATGTTATAAAGCTTTTCTCTTATTTGTTTAGGTCCTGTAGAATTGTTGCAGTACATTCTACATTTTTCTTGTTTCTACTTCTCTCTTTTCGAGGCATGAATGAGTTTAAATTCAATAGTGCAACTTTTGTTGAACATATATATGTTATTTACACTGTTTGACTACATTGTAGGCAGCATGCTCGGGCAGTGTTTAGTGCAGCTATCTTACAAATACCATATCCTGGGTTTGAATCTCAAGCCTAGATGTTGTCCAAGAGGAGTTTGCTTGTTCTCCCTGTGTCTGTATGGGTTTTCCTTTGGGTACTTCGGTTTTCCTCACCCTCTGTTTTTGTGCATGCTGTTCTAAATATACTGTGCTTGTTTTTGTAAAGCAGTCTTTGTGTCACGTAACAAAATTTATTAGATAAGCAGTCTATTAAAACCTGGAATATTTTGATATACTTCAGTTATTTATTGGGAGTGCATAGCCTGAAATTGTGACTGTCCCTGTCACTGGGAGGTGTGGTCACCCTAGTAAATTATAGTGTCAATGAAATAGTCACGCCACAGGGTACTTCATTCATATCTAAATATCCTTTTGTTTTCCTTTTTTATTTCTTACACTTTTTACGGATAGGAAGACCATTTAATTTACAGTGGTTCTCAACCTCTTTGACAAGTGGACTGTTTTTAGTTATAGAATGACTTTGTGGACTGGGGGTTTCTCAGTGGAGTTTTGAGTTCCTTGACTGATTAATGTTCGATTGAAGTGTGTGCGAGGGTTCCACATGGAATTTTAATTGACTTGATCAATTAACAAAAGAGCAGGGTGCTTTACCAGCAGTGGTGCTCTGTGAACAGGTGACAATTCATAGCCAGCTTTTCAGGGTCCTGCAGCAGTCAATAAAATGGTTAATTTACATACCTTGCCTGCTTTTTCACAGACCAGCGCAAAACTTTTATGTACCAGTGCCAATCTATGGAAAGCACTTGCTTAAAACATTGAAAGGTGTGAAATGCTGGTGCACTAGTTCTCTTCCATTTGTGCTCCAGCTGCTGGGAAGGCTGTGTAAAGCAGAAACAACATACTGATGTCACCCACACAACCACGCATTAACAGAGTAAACATTTTATTTGTGCATGTTGTCTGCTGCTATTTCATTAAGTTGCATTGGGGATCAGCCTGACCATCAGCAGCATCAACTGGAGATAAAAAAGGAAATTTTCAAAGTTGATGTAACCATTGTCAAGGTAAAATTGAAACAATAAACTAATCTGTAGATCAATTCACAGAATGTTTCTCTGTTTTAAGACAGATTCGCCAAATGCATTTCTAAAGGAGATTTTAAAATTTCAGTTTGAACTGTTTTGAGATATCTCAAAGCAAATTGAGCCATCTTCACAAATTTCCCTGAAGAAATGTGCCACCTTTCAAAAAATTGGTCCACGTGCGGTCAAACATATGGACAGATAGACAAGATATTGCAAAACGTTCTTCATGCATTTTAATTATACTGTAAAATGACAGGTACAAATATGATAGTTCTACTAAAGACTGCTCTGCAAATAGGTCCATTCTGTTAAATGCTCACTCCTAAATTACACCATCAGATGATATGCATTATACGCATTGTAATTTTGCAGCATTGTATACCACACTGTTTAATTATTCTCTTCATCTGGGACATCAAGTTGCTGTTTTATAAATGTTTCTCAACCCTACGGTTGCAAAGCAAATTTGATAAGTCTATGTTTATGTAATATGTTATACTTGGCATTTTAATACATAGTTTATTAACAATGATGTTTAGTGTCATCTTCCTGAGAAAATACACAAAAGCAACTAAAGTTACCATATATGCCGTAACTTGAGACTGCAAATGCTAACATGGAAAACACGTTTTCCTGCACCGGTAATTTGCTGAAAGATTATCATTAGCTGTCCGAGAAACGGTTATTTTTCTTTTATTATTCCATGTCGTTAGATGCATTTTTAAACAGAGGCAATATGATATTTTTGGAGTCATACTGACTGTGAAAAAGTGAATGCTCAGGTTATTGTATATAACGTTCCTGTTTAATAACAGTAGTGTAGTCATTATGTTGTTTGAATTAGGCAGGAGTTGAAACGTCAAGCATACTTTTATTTTTAAGGCTGACTTTTAAATGCAATTACATGTTTGCTTTCTCCACGGAGCTGCTTTAAGTTAATCTAAGTCACAATTTTCAAACATAAATTTGTCAGGTGCCTTGGTTTGTACCTTTACCAGTTTACTTTACTAGTTTCATTGCCATAGCTGGGTGTCTGTGAATGTACTTGACATTGCTTTTTAAGTTCATCAGACACATATATGCATGTATTTTTAGCTACTAAATGTAGATACTGTACTGTCATAAATCCTATACTGTTTAAAGATTTTTTTTTAAATAACATGTTTAACAACACAATCATACAGTATTACAGTTTTTTAATACAAAAAATGAAATTTACTATTTGGACAAATGGGCTTTCCCATACCAGCTTTCCTTGTCTTTGAATAAATAAGAATAAAAAACATCATCAAACTGAAAAAATTTTACTCAGTAAATTGAGTAAAATAATATCTTCTACATAATGATTTTCCTAGGTGTTTAGTAATAAATGAACTGAAAAGTGACATTGGTGTTCTCTTTTCTTTTTTTTTAAAATAATTTTATTGTAATCATTCCATACAAATCAATCAATTTTTACAAAAAATAAGATTGAGATTGAAAAACAAGTCAACCCCCACCCCTGAGAGAGAGAGCATGGCCAACGGGGTAAAATTTAAAGCTTATAAACATACCTAAATTGATGAGTTTAATAGGCCAATAGAGATGAATGGAGAAGAAAAAGAAATGCAGAGATAATTGCTACCTTGGTGCTTTAAGAGCTTATTCTAAAATATTACTGATTAGATCCTGCCAGGTTTTGAAAAAATTCTGTACAGATCCTCTAACTGAATATTTGATTTTTTCCAATTTCAAATAATATAAAACATCGGTTTCCCACTGACTTAAAAGAGGAGAGTTAGGATTCTTCCAGTTTAGCAAAATAAGACAGCGTGCCAAAAGTGTAGTGAATGCAATCACAGTTTGTTTGTCCTTCTCAACTTTAAACCCATCTGGAAGAACACCAAACACAGCTGTTAATGGGTTAGGAGGTATTGTGAGACCAAGGCTGTCTGAAAGGCACTTAAAAATTTTGATCCAAAACGATGTTAATTTGGTGCAGGCCCAAAACATGTGACCCCAGTGAGGCTGGGACTTGATTGCAGCCTTCGCAGGTTGGATCTTGCCCTGGAAACATTTTGGACAGTTTTAGGTGAGACAGATGTGCTTGATATATAATTTTGAGTTGTATAATTGTATGCTTTGCGCATATGGAGTTCGGGTAAAGTGTCTGCATTGCTATTTTCCACTCCTTTTCTGATATATTGATTAAAAGATTTTTTTCCCATTGGCCTCTTGGACCTTTGAAAGGGAGGGACTGTAAAATGATTTTATATATTGCAGAGATGGTGTCTAAGTCCGTGTAATTGTGCAATATTTTTTCCAGCATGGACGTGGGTGCTATGAGGAAAATCGGGCAGGTTCTGTTTAACAAAGTTCCTAATTTGAAGATAGTGAAAGAAATGTGTAGCTGGAAAGTTACATTTGGAATGTAATTGTTCATAGGATGCAAAGATGTTGTCTATATAAACATCTCTAAGCAATTTAATCCCAAATTTTTTCCAGATATTAAAAATTGCATAGGCCTGCGAGGGTTGAAATAGGTGGTTCTCTTGCAGAGGTGCCACAGATAAAAGCTTCTCCATCTTAAAATGCTTTCTACATTGGTTCCGTATTCTGAGTGAGTGAAGCACAATTGGGTTATTAGTATATTGCTGATAACTTGCATGTATTGGGGTACAAAGCAGGGAAAATAAAGTACTGCAGGATTTTACTTCTATTGCGGGCCAGGCCTGTGTATGTTCATCTATTTGTGTCCAGGTTTTTATAGCTTGTATGTTTGCTGCCCAGCAATAAAACTGAAAGTTGGGTAGAGCCATGCCACCTTCTGCCTTAGGTCTTTGTAGGGTCGTTCTTTGGATACGTGGATGTTTTGAGTTCCAAATAAATTAGGTTATTGTTGAATCGAATTACTTAGAAAATGATTTATTGATATATATTGGAATGTTTTGAAATAAAAAAGAAGCTTAGGAAGAGTATTCATCTTAACAACGTTAATTCTTCCAGCTAGAGTGAGATGAAGGGTTGACCATCTATGCAAGTCTTGCTTAATTTTTTCCATATACATGGTGAAATTTTGTTGATAAAGAGCTTTGTGTTTACTTGTGATGTTAACCCCTACGTATTTAAACTAATCTGCAATGATAAAAGGTAGGGTGTCTAATCTAATATTATATGCTTGAGAATTCACTGGAAAGAGTACACTTTTATTCAGATTAATTCTGAGACCAGAGATCTTTTGAAATTCTGTGAGTGCTGTTAAGACTGCAGGCACAGAATTTTGTGGATCTGATATATACAGTACCATATCATCTGCATATAGAGAAATTTTCTGTCCCACTCCTTCTCTGATAATCCCATTTATCTGATCAGCATTTTGACAGTGAACTGACAGTGGTTCAAGGAGATTGCAAATAGCAGTGGTGACAAGGGGCATCCTTGTCTGATACCACATTCTAGTTTAAAGTAGTCCGAACAAATGTTAATACAAACTGAAGCTTCTGGATTGGTGTACAGTAGTTTGATCCATGCACAAATGTTCAGGCCAAACCCAAATTTATCTAATGTAGTGAAAAGGTATTTCCATTCAATCATGTGAAGTACTTTTTCTGCAACCAATGATAATAATATTTCTGGGGTTTGTGACTTTGTTGGTGAGTGTATTTCATTAAACAGGCGTTGAATATTGGAAGATAAGTGTCGACCCTTGATAAATCCAGTTTGATCTTGTGATATTACCGAAGGCAGCACTTTCTCCATCCTTCTAGCTATGATTTTTGAGAGTATCTTAAAATCATTATTCAGAAGTGAAATTGGCCTGTATGATGCACATTTTAATAAGTCCTTATTTTGTTTAGGAAAGATGGTGATTAATGCTTGGCAAAAACTTTGAGGAAGAAATTGATTGTCTCTAGCTTCTGTAAATGTTGCTAATAGGAGGGGAGCTAGCTGAGCAGAGAATTTCTTATAAAATTCTTCAGGGTAGACATCAGGGCCTGCTGCTTTCCCTCCTTGAAGTGACTTTATAGCATCTAGTAATTCGGATAGCGCCAGAGGTTTATCCAGTTCCTCCACACTAAAAGTATCTATTTGTGGTATCTGTAATGTATCCAGAAATGCGTTAGATTGTGTGTTGTCTTCTTTAAACTCAGTAGAATATAAGGATTTATAGTAGTCTCTAAATGTGTGCATTATATTTTTATGGTCAATGATTTTGTCTCCGTTCGTGTTGGTGATTACTGGGATTGTATTGCGAACTTCTTGCTTGTGGATTTGTTGAGCTAAAAGCTTATTAGCTTTCTCTCCGTGTTCATAGTAATGATGTCTGGATTTATAAATTAGTTGTTCAGTTTCTTTAGTTGTCAAGAGGTTGAGTTCTGAATGCAGAGCCTGCCTTTTCCTATGTAGAGCCTCGCTTGGAAGCCTGGCATGTTCTTCATCTATTCTAGTAATTTCGCTTTTTAGCTCTGATACTTTCTTGGTTTCTAATTTATTTCTGTGGGAAAGATATGAAATAATCTGTCCTCTTAAGAAGGCCTTTAGAGTTTCCCAGAGTATTCCTGCAGAAACCTCTGAGGATGTATTTTTCTCTAGGAGGATTTGTTTGGAAATAAATTCTGTACATTTCTCATCTGCTAATAAAAGCGGGTTAAGATGCCATCTGTGAGGTGGGTGTGTGGGGCATAGTGACTTTAGCTCCAATATCAGTGGTGCATGGTCAGAAATAACAATAGCATCATACTTGCAAGATTTAATTGTAGGCAAGAAATTATTATCTATAAAGAAATAATCAATTCTTGAGTAGCAATAATGTACTGGTGAGTAGAAAGAATATGTTCTTGAGTTTGGGTTTAGAAACTCCAGGGTCTGATAAGTTGTGATCAGTTATAAACTTTGTAATTATCTTTGCAGTGTTAGATGTCATCCCCTGTGACAAGAGTGGATTTAAAACACAATTAAAGTCCCCAGCCATTATAATTTTATGAGTGTTCACATTGGGAATGGATGCAAATACATTTTGTATAAATTCCTTATCATCGATATTAGGTGCATAAACATTTATCAAAATCATTTTACAGGTAAAATAAGTTGCCCATGACCATCACATATCTCCCTTCAAGATCAGATACTACATCTGATGCTACAAATGACACTGTTCTATGTATGAGAATTCCCACACCTCTAGTTTTCTTTGTAAAGCTAGAATGGAACATTTGGCCAGTCCAGTCTTTTTGCAGCTGTAACTGATCCTTGCTTAGTAAGTGGGTCTCCTGTAAAAATACTATTTTAGCGTTTAAACCTGTTAGGTGTGAGAGTACTTTCTTTCTCTTTAATTCGTGATTCAGGTCTTTAACATTCCAGCTCACAAGGTTAACTGTCCCATCATGTAGGCTTTGATTCTCTATTTTTGATGTCATTTTAGAGTCTTAACTGGAAGTGAGACAGCTTTAACCTTAATTTCCTATTTCCCCAAGAGTTATTGCCGTGCAGCTTATTGTTACGTTGATAGTTATAATTATAAGGATTAAAAGGATAGATTAGATATAGCCTGCTCTCTTTCTCTCCCTCCTTATCCCCCCATTTTGCCTCCCCACATGAGGCTGGACCCCACTTCACAAAGTCTCGGTCCTCTGACATACCTAGAGACAGAGCACGTCGAAAGCAAAACATGCTCCCACGCAGCGGCATTTTAGGATTAAAAGTAGAGATATCTATTACCAATATATTTTATGATCGCCTCACCCTTCTGGCTCTTCGAACGAGTGTGGGGGTTTCTCAACATCTGACCCCTGAGTTCAGTCAAACCTTTGGCCAACTGTTTGAGGAAGTCCCAGCCTTCCTCATCACTGCCCACAGTTTAGCCGGTCTCAGATTGAAACGCCGGGGGAAGCGCGGAGGCACCAGGGCTTGGCTCCGAGCTTCCCGGATCCTCTCTAGGAACAACTCTCCTGGCTCCCAACATGAGGTAATGCTACCGGAATGCCACTTGCCCTCGGACGCTCTGGTGTACCTCCCTGCCTCGCTTCGTCACTGCTGCCAGGGGGTGAACGTTAACAACCTACGCCGCATCATGACAATGTCAGCCGCCACTGCTGGTGCGTCTCTGTTAACGTCATCCCAGCCGGTTCGTTTCGCGCTGATAAATGCCAGATCGGTCGTGAACAAAACTTTCATCTTGAAAGACTTTATTCTTTCTAATGGCCTGGATTTTTTGTGTACCGCTGAAACCTGGATTTTCCCGGGCGAGACACTCCCACTCAATGAAGTTTTGCCCCTGGGATGTTCCTTTATCAACATGCCGAGAGCACAGCGCCGCGGCGAGGGCTTATTGACCTTATTTAAATCTGATTTTATCTGCAACCGCCCTTCCCTTCCCCTTTCATTTTCCCCTTAAACATTTGAGCTCAGTATGTTTGAACTAGTCTGCTCTCCACCGCTGCTGTGCACACTCATCTATCGCCCCCCAAATATAATAAGGACTTTTTAGATGAATTTGCAGCTTTCCTGGCTGATATTACCTGCAGATATGATCGCTTCCTTTGTTTGGGTGATTTTAATATCCATGTTTGCTGTCCCATTAAACCTTCAGCAAAAAGATTTTCTGGACATTATTGACTCCTTTGGTCTCTCTCAACTAGTGAACGGACCAACACATGGACAGGTTCACACATTAGACCTGGTTCTTTCTTGTGGTCTCAGAATCAGTGATTGGACATTTTGCCTCCCAGCTTTTCTGATCACTCGCCTGTTCTGTTTAATTTGGATTTGGTCTCTGTTGAGCGTGGTAAATCCACCACTACCCGTCCCTCCCGTATCATTCCCCTTTCTGCTGCTGAAGATTTTGCAGCTGCTTTTTCACCAATCCCCACATCATGTGAATCCACGGATGCTGATGTTTTATTGCAAACCTTCCACACTTGCTGCTGTTCTGTGATGGATGTTGTAGCCCCACTCAAACGGAGACAATCCAAAGTCAAGTATGACCCATGGCTAAACGAACAAACTTGCTCCATGAGGCAAAACTGGTGGCGGCTTTCAGTCAGGCTTTAGGCCCCAACACAGCACAGAAACCACGCATTTACGTGTCCTAAATTACATCCTTTTGGCATTGGACTCAGGACTCCACGTGATTATGATTCTTCTCGACTTATCTGCTGCCTTCGACACAATCGACCACAACATCATGATCTCCCGACTCAAATCCTGAGCTGGTGTATATGGCTTAGCCCTCGACTGGTTCAGGTCATATTTCTGCAACAGGACTCTCAGAGTCATGCTAGACGATTTTTCATCTGAATCAGTCCCACTCCCATGTGGGGTCCCCCAGGGTTCCATTTTAGGGCCACTACTTTTTTCAATCTATATCCTGCCTTTAGGTGCAATTTTTAGAAAACATGCAATTTCATATCACCTATATGCTGACGATTGCCAAATTTATTTCTCCCTCAAGCCAACTGACTCCACCAAACCTCTCCTCGACTGCCTATCTGACATTAAGGACTGGCTGGCTGTAAACTTCCTTCACCTGAACGATTCAAAAACCGAGGTCATTGTTTTTAGTCCCGACTGCAAAAAGACCCCACCCCTTGGCCTCGACTCTCTTCCCATTCCAGTAACTTCGTCTGTCTCCAATCTTGGAATCAAAATGGAGACGGTTCTGAAAATGGATGCTCAAGTCAACAGCACAGTAAAATCCTGCTTTTTCCATCTCAGGCGAATCGCCAAACGCAAGCCTATTCTGTCTAACCACCTCCTGTACGTCACGGCTCGACTAGTCTAGTTCCTGCATATATCCATCCATATTCCAACCTGCTGAATCCGAACACAGGGTGACGAGGGTCTGCTGGAGCCAATCCCAGCCAACACAGGGCACAAGGCAGGAACCAATCCTGGGCAGGGTGCCAACCCACCGCAGGACATACACAAACACACCAAGCACACACTAGGGCCAATTCAGAATTGCCAATCCACCTAACCAGCATGTCTTTGGACTGTGGGAGGAAACCGGAGCGCCCGAAGGAAACCCACGCAGACACGGGGAGAACGTGCAAACTCCACGCAGGGAGGACCCGGGAAGCGAACCCGGGTCTCCTAACTGCGAGGCAGCAGCGCCACCGTGACGCCCTCCTGCATATATGGTATTAGCAAACCCACTCTTTCTAGACTCCAACTGGCTCAAAATGCGGCTGCAAGGCTTCTAACTGGAAGTAGCAGAAGTCAACACATTACACAGATTTTAAAAACCCTACACTGGCTGCCGGTTAGATTCAGAATCGATTTTAAGATACTCCTCCTTACTAATAAGGCATTAAACGGTCTAGCCCCCGCCTATCTGAGTGTCTTGCTCCATTGTCATTGTTTGGGCTTGTAAGTGTCCTGGATAAAAACAAGATCCAGGCCTTTAATGATCTCTTGGGCACAGCCATCGGCAGTGTGTCTGTCTGCTGAGAGAATGTCAACCTTGTCAAAAGATTTACTTTAACTCAGCAGTGACATTCGTGTCTCTCACTGCACTTTCTATGAAGTCGGTATACGGATTGGGAGAGCATGGGGGATCATGAAGTCACTGGAAAGGGGTTTGTGGTACTCCCAACATGTTTGCAAAAGGACAAAGGTCCAAGTCTTTACAGTCCTGGTGCTTCCTGTTTTGCTATTTTGCTGAGAGACATTGATGCTTTCCAGTGACCTGAGATGAAAACTAGACTCCTTTGGTACTGTGTCTCTTCAGAGAATCCTTGGCCACCGGTGTTTTGGATGTTTGGATGGAAACTTTTATGTTTGTATTTTACTCTGAGAAACATCCCACCACACCTAAACTCTTCTCTAATGAATATCCATCTCATTGCTTTGTTTCACTCTCAGGATTGCAATAAATACAGCATTGACACCATATTAAGTCCTTTTCTTAAAGATACAAAAGTGTTGGAACATGATGGAATGAAAGTGTCATTTTCAGAGTAACTGATTCAAAGTACCATTTCATAAATGACACGGTATAATCTAGGGCTGAATGGTATTCTTGGTTATATGGAATCATTCAGTGCTATTACCGTATGATATGTCTTACTGATAAAGCCACAGCACAGACAGTGTTTACCGCAAATAATCCACAGGTATTTTTGCATACCAAAGTGTCAAATGAGAAGCATTACAGTATGCTTGTTCAGAATTCTGGTGAAATGTCAAGCTATGGAATTAAAGGGAAAGTATTCTCAATAGTTTGACTTATTTCAGTGTGTCAGATAATTGTGTTTTTGATATTATGCATGATATTATGGAAGGGTTAGCACAGTATAAAATACATCTGCTTTTTGAATACTTGGGTTCAAACATGATTTCTGCTGAAAACATTTTTTTGCGAGTGTACGCTGTGATAAAGGTTTAGGGCAGCCACCCGTATATTGTTTTTGCCAGCTGCAAAATGTTTTTTTGTATCAAAAGCACGATGTGCATATCACCGAGTCCAAAACAGAACTGACTATAGTAGCCCAAGATTGAGGCTTTAAAGGTCTGGAGAGGAAAGGATGTCATCAGAATGGCCGGAACCAGAAGTGACGTTAGCAATGGGGCCGGCTTTGGAAGTGACTTCTTCTGAGGCATTGGAACCTTGCAGGATTTCCCAGGAAAGGTCTGTAGGGAACTGAGAAAGACAGACAGCCCCCTGGTCAGATGTTTTATTACACTTACTCAGTGTAAGTTAGCTGCCTCCTACTCGCACGTGTGTGACAAGGAGCACAGACCCATCGGGTCGGGCATCCTGCACCGAGAGGTCGTGGGCACAAGACAGAGCATCAGCGTTGGCATGGAGAGAACCCTTACGATGAATAAGCGAAAATTTGTAAGATTGAAGGTCAAGAAACCACCTAGTGACCCATGGATTCGATTCTTTGTGAAGGGCCATCCACTGTAAATGTGCATGATCCAACACCAGAGTGAACTCCCAGCCCAAGAGGTAGTACCTCAACTGCATAATCACCCATTTGATCACAAGGGCTTCCCTTTCCACCACTGCATACCTAGTCTCCCGATCCAACAGTTTCTGGCTCAGGTACATGACGGGGTGTTCAACACCATCGACACTTTGCCTCACCATGGCACCCAGGCATGTGTCCAAAGCGTCCATCTGGAGAATAAAAGAGAGAGAAAAATTAGGAGCTTTTAATATTGGTGCTGAAGTAAGAGCATGTTTTAAGTCACTAAATGCAGCGTCCTCCTTGTCAGTCCATACCACATGATTAGGAGCCCTCTTCTTTGTAAGATCAGTCAAGGGCGCCGCTCTCTCTGAAAACTGAGGTACAGACCAGCGGTAGTACCAAGCCAACCCGAGAAAGGCTTGGACTTGTCTCTTAGTTCGCGGACAGGACCATTTTACAATGGCATCTATTTTTGAGTACTGTGGTTTCACGGTACCCCGACCCACCAGGTAGCCCAAATATTTAGCCTCTTTCAATCCAAAGAAACATTTCTTGGGATTAATACGAATCCCAGCTTCTCCTAGTGACCTGCTGTACGTGTTCCTTCCATGTGCTGGAATAGATGACGACGTCATCCAGATAGGCAGCACTATACGCATTATGGGGAGCACTTAATCCACCAGACGCTAGAAAGTCGTAGGAGCCCCGTGTAACCCGAATGGAAGAACACGATATTGCCAGTGTCATCTAGGAGTGCTAAACGTGGTCTTGACCTTCGCGTAGTCCATTAAAGAAATCTGTCAGTACCCCTTTGTCATGTCAAGTGTGGTCAAAAATTCTGCTTGTCCAAGCCTCTCGAGGAGGTCATCCACGCGAGGCATGGGATAAGCATGAAAAACGGAGACCTGGTTAAGCCGACGGAAGTTATTGCAAAACCTCCAACTACCGTCAGGCTTACTTACCAAGACAATTGGGCTGGACCAGGAACTATAACTTTCCTCAATCACTCCTAGTTCCGGCATCCGCCTGATTTCCAGCTCCACTTCTGCTTTCTTTGCCTCAGGAAGTCTATAGGGGCGATCCCGGACTACAACCCCTGGCTCAGTCACTATATCTTGCGCAATCAGAGAGGTCCTTCTGGGTTTTTCATTTACCACCTCTGAGACGGACAGGATAGCTGATTCCAGCTCCCATCTTTGTCTATAAGTTAATTCCTCACCGAAATTAAGGGTATCTATGTGAGTAAAGAATGAGTAGGGCTGAACGGAGGAGGGATCTGGTTCCCTCTCTTTCCACGGCATCTGCAAGTTCACATGATAAACCCGTTTACTTGGTCTAGGATTGGGTTATTTCACCAAATAGCCAACCAATCCTTTTCTCTCCTTAATTTCATAAGGGCCTTGCCAATAGGCAAGCAATTTAGAATGGGAGGTGGGAACTAATACCATGACATGATCCCCTGGATGGAATTCTCGGAGTGTCGTGCCACGGTCATAATAAAGGGCCTGTTCTGCTTGTGCCTTTTCCATATAACTTTTTAAAATAGGTCGGATTTTCCCAAATCTATCGTGTAACTGTGTAATATATTGCAAAATATTTGTAGGGGGAAGAGCCTCTCCTTCCCAAACTTCTTTCAAAATATCCAATATATACGGACGACAACCCTGAGGTAACAATTCAAAAGTTGAGAACCCCGTAGAGGCTTGTGGGACTTCCCGATAGGCAAAGAGAACAAGGGGAGGAGTTGATCCCAATTCCTCCCATCCCCGCTGACCACCTTGCAAAGCATCTGCATGAGAGTCTGATTAAATCTCTCCACTAGACCATCGGTTTGAGGATGGTACACCACTGTCTTTAAGTGCTTTATTTTCAGTAACTTGGCCATTTCCCTGAATGTCTCCGAGGTAAAAGGTGTTCCTTGGTCCGTTAGGACTTTTTTATGAATACCGACACGTGCAAATACTCCTACTAGTTCCCGTGCGATTGCTTTAGATTTAGCTGAGCGCAAGGAAACAGGTTCCAGATATCGGGTCGCATAATCCATGAGGACTAATATACATGTACTGTATATTTATGTCCTCGGGCTGAGGGCTCCAAGGGTCCTACAATATCGATCCCAATTCGTTCAAAGGGGATATCAATTAAGGGAAGGGGAACGAGAGGAGCACGGTTCCTCCTAGGATTTTGCCATAATTGACATTCTAGACAAGAAATACAAAAACGGCGAACCTCCTCGTTAATTCCCGGCCAATAAAATCTGAGCTTAATCCGCTCTAAAGTTTTTTCGGAGCCTAAATGGCCTCCAAGGAGGTGGGTGTGCGCTAATTCACAAACCTTCCGCCGGTTTGTGGGATTAACAACAGTTTCCGAACCTCCGCCCCATGTTCTGCGACTCGATATAATAGATAATTTTCTATTACAAAGTGAGGTCCTTGTGGCATGGGCTGGTGTGTTGCTTTGGCCATTGACGAGGACTACTTCAGTTTTTGCAAATTTTAGGGAGTCATCATTCCACTGCTCCCTTTTAAAAGAAGCCGGTGTTTGTTTAAACTGAAAATGAATGTCGGAGAGAGGGTCCGGTCTGACTTCAAGGGCAGGGGATTCCTCCCGACTCTTCGAGGTGCGGGTGGATGATGTATTTGCCTGCGACGGTCGAGGAATCTCCCCTTCCTACTCGTGGGCTTACGTATTTCTCCCCGCTGGCTGTGTACACGGTGTGGAGACAGCTTAAGACAAGTTATTCCCATCTACAATGAGCCCTAAGTTTTTATCAGGAGTAGTCAATAGTTTACCGCATTTATTTTCTGACCAGTCCCGCCCTAGAATTGCTGGAAAGGGAGGATTAGGGTGTACCGCCATGGGAAATTTTTTTAGCGATCCTCCCTGACTGACGAAACACAAGGCGGTGTTGTACATTCGGGGTCTTCGTGAATACATTTAATACTGGTCTTCTTTTTAATTCTGCGTCGCGGTAAAACATATCGGCAATCAACAATGGAAATGTTGCTGCCAGAATCAAACAGGGCATGGAATTTATAACCATTAATGACTACTGATCCTGTATTCGAACACGTCAGGGGGTTGGCAAGAGCGCACAAACCATCTCCCCCCTCCACCTACATCCCTCCTCGCTCCTGGGTAGGTTGCACACCCGGTGGCCCAGGAACTCAGAAACAGGCTCCGATGTATGTGTAAGAGACTTATTCAATAGGATGTGATCTCTAGGAAATCCACTAGAGTACCGTTCTGCTCTCCCAGATTTTAAAACTGTCTCAGGTGATTTAATGAGCTTTATAAGCTCTTCCATAGAGTGAAAGTCACCCCAGTCCGGCTGGGCAAAGTTTTTAGGGAGGCCTTTTAGGAAGATAAGGCAGGCTACCTGTTGTACTATCTGGTAGGTGGTTAATTCAAATGGCCTTAGCCATACAGCCACCTGCTCCCAGAGGGTCATAGCCTGCTCCTGGACTGATCTCTCTGGATCAAGTACTCAGTTATTTATTAATTTTGCCTGCTGGACTGGGGATAGCCCATATTTATCTGGGACCTCAGTCCCAATGGGCGGCTCAGCTTTCTCCTCCGAGACAGCATAATAAGCCCTTTTTGTTTCATCCCCAGAAACCAGCATAATAAGCCCTTTTTGTTTCATCCCCAGAAACCAGCCTACGTCTGTATGTCCCCTTCACATTCTCCATTTGGTAAGTTATAAGCCCGGGGTTGTATTTGAGGAGCGGAGCCTGTACTGAGTCCTTCCTGACCCTCAAACGCGGCCCCAGTACTTTCCAACCTGGTTATTTACTTGTCCGAGTCCCGGTTTCTTCAGGAACTTCATCCTGCTGACCACGCCACTGTGATAATTAAGAGTCCAAGACATTATAAAGGTTTGGGGCAGCCATCTGTATATTGTTTTTCCCAGCTGCAAAAGGGTTTTTCGTATCAAAATCACGATGTGCATGTCACCGAGACCAAAACAGAACTGGCTATTGTAGCCCAAGATGGAGGCTTTGAAGGTCTGGAGAGGAAATGATGTCATCAGAATGGCCGGAACCAGAAGTGACATCAGCAAAGGGGCCGGCTTTGGAAGTGACGTCAGCAAAGGGGCCATCTTCGGAAGTGACGTCTTCTGAGGCGCCGGAAAATTGCAGGATTTCCCGGGAAAGGTCTGTAGGGAACTGAGAAAGACACTTACTCAGACCCTTTAGCTGCCTCCTACTCGCACGTGTGTGACAATGCCTTCAACTATGGTTATATGAACAAAAAAATAGATCGGCTGAAATAACCATTCAAGGAAATAGTATTGATCTCAATGATGGTCAAACACTATGTCTTATCAGAAACATCCTTCTCATATTTGGTGTTGTTGTTCCAGAAGGAATTGAACATTGGTATTTACTGTTACTGTTGCTGCTGGACATAATCAATATTCTGCTCTCTCCTAGCATTGCAGAAGGCATGGCTGTGTATATTATATCAGAGCACCATTATTTATTCACTAAAGTGTACCCACAAAGTAATTTGATCCCAAAACATCACTTGGTGATTCACTACCCTGAATGTATATAGCAAATTAGTCCTTTAGTGCATGTTTGGACCATGAGGTACGTAGCAAAGCACTAGTTTTTCAAATCTAGTATAAAAAAATTGAAGAATCTGGCTTAGTCCCTTCACTAAACACCAAATAGCTATTGATTATCACTGGGAATCTTTGACCATCAAAGGGGTTGAATCTGAGCCTGTCAAAACTAACACACTGAATGAAATCGGAAATGGTGAATTAATTACAGACAGTTTTCAGCTTGATTTATCCAGGGAAATAAAACAAGTTGGGTAAAATGCAGTATTATGGAGTTTCGCACTGGTCTTGTTGTGTGTGCTGATGTTGTTAATAAGATGCCAGTGTTCAGTAAAATCATTGGGATACTTCTGAAAAATGGAGTCTGCTTTCTTGTATCAAATATGGAAGCACAATTTATTCAGGACCTTCATACATTTTATGTAACTGAACAAAAGAAACAAATTTCTGTAGTCTCAACTGATCTGTTTTGTTTTGTGTTGCTCTTGTTTCCGTATTTGATACAACAATGTAGACTCCATTTTATTTCAGGCGTTTGGCTTAAGGTAATGATGCATTTTTATGTTGTTATAGACTGTTGCATTTTGTGAACTGGCTTGCGTGCTGTGTGGCTTTTGAGGTTTGAATAACAGGTTTCACTGTATTACTTTGTGTAATCTATTATTGGATTTTAACACACCAATTAACACTCAAAATAGAGTTGAACAAAGGTTAAAGTATCACTGTATTAGTGTTCTAACATTCTCTGTGTTGTTACTATGTACCTTTAAACACTTGAGTTTGTGTGCTTTTAACACCTCCACAGTACTGTATTAATATATCTTCCAGAGGTTTGATGAATTAACTTTGAAAACAAAGGTGGAGGGAATGTTATTTTATTAGGAGTGTGTATTTTAAGTGTTATGCATTGCTGTTGCACTTTATGGTTTTACAAGACTTCCAACCTGCTTCCGAATGTGAAATGACACATGTACACCATTGTTCCACCACTGACTGGTTGTGAATTCTGAAAAAGAAGAAAGCTTGGTCGATACGGTTCTAGATTTATAAGCTCAGAAAAACTGGACTGGGAAATGGCTACTAAAGAAGTAAGCTGTATAAAGTCAGACAGGATTGTTAATATCTTAGAAACAAAGCTCTGTCTTTGAGCATTGTCTCTAGGTAGGTACATACAGTAAGTGATTTTCTATTTAATAAACTTAATAAGTTATTGCGTAAAGAAAATTGCATAATTAGATCTGGACCAACCTATAGATGAATATAAACAGGCTTGTTCCGCAATGGAAACAAAATCCTGTATACTTCTTTGTATTCCTTGCTTAGCACCCCAATAAATACAAGTTATTGCAAAATATCAAGTATTTTAAGATTGTGAAGCTTTTATCCGTGGCACCTCTACACGAGAACCACGTATTTCAACCCTCTCAAACGTATGCAGTTTTTAATTTCTGGAAATCATTTGAGATTAAAACACTTAAAGATCTGTACACAGACAAAGTCTTTGCATCCTACGAACAAGTACACTCCAAATTTAACTTTCCAGCAACACATTTCTTTTGCTACTTTCAAATTAGAAACTTTGTTAAACAAAACCTGCCCAATTTTCCTCACCTCCCACCTACCTCTATACCAGAAAAAATATTGATCAGTCTTGAGGAATCAGACAGCATTTCTGTAATGTATAAAAACATTTTACAGTCCCTCGCTTTCAACAATCACTCAACATTTCAGAAAAGGAGTGGAAAGTTGCAATGCACAGAATTCACTCGAGCTCCAAATTCACAAAGCATAGAATTATTCAACTCGTTTAAAATTGTCCAAAATGTTTCCAGGGCAAGATCCAACCTGCAAATGCAGTTCCGGCCTCACTGGGCCACATGTTTTGGGCGTGCACCAAATTAACATCATTCTGGACCAAAATCTTTAAATGCCATTCAGACAGCCTTGGTGTCATAATCTGTCCTAATTCACTAACAGCTATTTGGGGTACTCCCAGATGGGGTTAAAGTGGAGAAGGACAAATTGTAATTGCCTTTACTACACTATTGGCACCTAGACTTATCTTAGTCAACTGGAAGAAGCCTAACTCTCCTATTCTAAGTCAGTGGGTAACTGATGTTATATACTATTTGAGACCAGAAAAAATCAAATTTGCATTTATAGAATCTGTACAAAACTTTTTCAAAACCTGGCAGAATCTAATCAATAATATTTTAGAATAAATTAAGGAACCAGATTCTCTCCCCTCTTTTACTCCATTTATCTTTATTCATTCATTAATTTACTGTATCTTTTTACTTATTTTACTGGCTTAAAGTTTTACTCTGCTGGCCTAGCTCTCTTTCTTAGGGGTGGGATTTAATTTGTTTTGAAACTTAAAAAAAAACAAAAAAACTTGAGTTATTTGTATGGAATGCTATTAGATTTGAATAAAATCAATAAAATCAAAGAAAGGGAAGTGCTCCAATCTATGTTAGAAATGAAAAAGTAAAATTGAGCCTACCAAGTTAGTATTCAGTCGGTTGTGTGTTACAGTTTTTTTCAATTGCTAAGACAGATTCTGCAACACTGAAGTCACTTGCTCAAAACTCTTTATATAGTCACCACAACATCAGCTTATGTGGGCCAAACTGTTCAGCATTTCTCTTTACATTCATACAAAATGCATTAAATGACTAAAATTCAAAATCATGGATTCCTGTCTCACTCAAAAAACATCAACATCACAACATTAAATTTTCAAAGGCCATTTTGCACATGCCTACATACTGTCACCAAAACTACTAATAAGATATTCAAAACTGAAATATGACAATTTGCTAAATTACTATCAAGACCAAGCACAAATGTTTTATTACAGGATTTGTTGTGGTGCGGGATAATGTGGCATTCCACCACTGCAGTTACAGAATGATTTTCAGCACACCCAAGGATGTCTTCATAGTTTTTGCCACCATATTCCCCCTTCTTGAATTCCACTGAGGAATTCTTTTCTGCATGGAGGTGGAAGGTTTTAGTGAAATGTGCAATAAATGCTGGATGCCAAGATATTTCTCCAGAGCAATGCCAAGATAGATCAGGCATATGAAGATATGTTACCCTAGATGTGTTAAATAGCTAGAGAGGATATCAAATATGATGTTGATGAGAAATTGTGGCCCAATCCAGAGGAGAGGATGGATTAGCATTACAGTGTGGTATTGTTACAGTTGTGGACCAACTGCAAGTGTGTGTGAGTGTACTGTATGTATGTATGTATTTATATATATATATATATATATATGCACAGTATATTTTGCTTTTATGGTATTTTCTGCAACACTACATTTTGAGTTGGGTATATTTTTTTTTTACTGTATGATTATGAATGAATATTTTGTACTTACAGTAGACCACAGACGGGAATAAAGTCCATTGACATATACTGCTGTGTGGTTTGTTCATTCCTGGGCATTTTATACAGACATCTTCTGTTTTGCAATACAATTTTATGCGACAAATAATGTCAGTTACTTTACAGATGATAATTTCATGACAACCATTTTACAGTAATTAATTCTATCTGTTGTTAGTGTTTTGTAGGCCTTTTGTTTTGTGTATGATGTAGTGTTCTTCCAGAAGGCTTAAAGTGCTACTGTTTTGGTGCTGTAGTGCATTTTGGAGGAGAGTTTAACTATTTGTTCAGGCTGTGTGTTGGTATTGCAGACTGTATGAAGAGTTTTGAGAAAGTGTATTGCAGAATCTGTCTTAGCAATTGAAAAAAATGTAATTATATATAGCATGACCTGCTGTGCTAAAATTGTACTTGCGTTTATCACTGATTGCGGAAATACAAATTATTGTCTTTGTAAGTTTGTAAATGGGCGGTGCAAAAGTGCAATGGTAACAATGCTATCTTCCAACACAGAGACAGAGGTTCACGTCCTGGTTGTTCCTTTCTTGGAGTTTGCATGGTCTGCTCATGTGTTTTCCTCCCACAGTCCATAGACATGTTGGTATGGTGGGTTGGTGAAGGTAAATTGGCCTCTCATGGGTCTGTGAATGTTCACCCTATTGATGGATTGGTGCCATGTCTAGGTATTGTGCATGACTGTGCCCGATGCTTGCTGGCATATGCTCTAGCTTTCTTGCAAATGGATTTGGAAGAAGAGATTATTTTTAATTAGGAAATGAAACAATACATAGTTTGTACATTAGGATAAATAATGTGTCTTAAATTAGAAAAATGCTATAATGATAGAGATTTTATGAGATCTTTAGTTTGGGATTTTTTTTAATTGTTCCAGCATTATTTGCATATAACCACTCTTGAAGTCAAAATGAAAAAAAAAAACCAGTAATGCTTTCACAGTTATTTAGTTTTTCTTTGTTGCTTAAGCACCAAGTATCTTATGAAGGTTCATGCACAATTTCTTTGCTAGTGATTTTTCCAGAGTATAACAGGAGCATAAAACTGCAACACAAAGCTGTCACTAGGAAAATTATAAAAAGTCAAAACCTCAAATAATAATATATATAACAAAACAAAAGCAAAAAACAAAAAATAATTGCATGTTTTTCACATAACTGGAAGAATCCCAAACTACCTTCTATAATTCACTGGGTAAGCGGCATTCTATATTACCACAAACTGGGAATAAAAAATTATCTCCTAAGGGATATGTACAATTCTTTTTAAATATGGCAAGAATTAATTAATTTTATTCTAGAATAATCATGATGAGCCAGTGATTAAGTCTCTCATGTTATTAATTGCTATATTTAAAAACTATTGGTATTACCCGGCTTCACCTTGGTTATATTGCCAAGGGTAAATGGGATGTATCAGAAGTACTTTATAAGTACCAATCCTTTTCTGAATACAAGATTTGTTTTCCCTCTGGGGATAATATTATTGGTTCACTAAAGCTTTTTACTCTTGAACACACAATTCAACATGAATGAAACATTCCTGTCATGGATAAATTCCTGCTTTTGTTAGTGACTTGGCTTTTGTTATTAGTCATTACAAAACAGTTTTACTGGAAACTGTATTCTTTGAATTCAAACATGCAAGAAGTACATAAGTGCGCTTAAACAATCTAATGAAACTAAAAGGTAAATCTATAATTGTTAAATGGATTGCAAACTCATCAACTGTGGAAGCTCAGAATTGCTATAACAAAAATGACAATCACTGTGATGGGATGGAGCTCTGGGTACTCGGTGATTGTTGGTGTAGACTCCAGCTGCTCTGCCACATTGCAGGTTAAGAAGATGGATGTTGTGATGGTGCGGGTCACCCCCATGATACCGGGTCCCAACAGGAGCCTCTTCAGCCTACCAACCTGCCAATAGTCATTACAGGGATGAGCTAAGCAGATGACGACAAACACAGCAAGCAAGGGGATGGTGAAAAGTGTTTGAATGATTTTACTATAAACAAACGGTATTCAAAAAGTGCAGTGCACCTTCTATAATAAATAAATAATCCATGAAAACAAAGTGCAAATCAAGGTAAAAATTCAATGAATAGAAAAATCCCTTAAAAATGAAGTTAAAACATAGGAAGGAAAATCCGACTTTTCTTCGGTTTGCCCTGTGTGAATCTTGCAGCCCATGGATAGGTTTGCCTTCTTCTCCTGGCCCATTTTGCCACTGAAAATCCTACAGTCCTACAATCCAACAACCACCACTGAGCCCTGCTCCACACCCACTGCTGCCTTTCCTTACTCCACCCAGCGAGAGCATAGTGGTTGCTCCTGCTACTTGGACATTCAACAGGAGCTACTCCTCAGCCCTCTCCTGAGCGCCAGCCACACACTCCTTCCTGGGACTCTACTCTCATTCACCTGCTTCCTCTAATTACACCTGCTCACTCTTGTCTGGTGTTTGTGTGATATTGTTGGTGTTTTTGTTGTTGTTGGAATTGTTGTTGTTATTGTTGCTACTCCCTCTCCCTCACCTTAATTAACCTCTGTGCCCATTTCCTTTCCTTACCTCCCTGTTCCTGCACTCCCCTTTTATATGCTGGGGAGCGGTTGCAGGTGTGAACACCTGATTGCGGCCCTGGGCTGATAATGAGACAATCAGACCGTCCACACATGCTGGGAAGGCAACGCACAGTTGGCCGACTGTCTCGTACCAACTAATAATGTTTTCTTCTCTAGTAGGAAATCTCACCAGATGTTTGTATTTGTTCAATTCAGACACCAATGTGAAATTATTAAAGTAACCCAAAAACGTAACTGTATAGAATCTGGGAATTTATTTTCAGTAGCTGGTATCTATTCTACATTGTAGTTGTGTATTTTTAAATTTTCTTGTACAGTGATCTTTACAGCCTTACATTTTAATGATGTCCTTATTTATCCATTTTGACCATTTCTTTGTTTTTTTTTTTTTCTTAGCTTTATTGGGTTTTGAAATATGCTTGTTTTGAGCCTGGATCAAAAAATATTTCGAGATTTTACTTTTCCTTTCTGGGTTTTCTATATATTGCCTCATCACAAAAGAATGTGTCTTCTGTAAATTATAAAATCTTTATTTTGGTGTACATATTTGTATTTTTAAAGACCATGTTGTTGTCATTGGAGATTAAAGTATCATTAATCTCTATTTTCATTATTCTCTCTTTATTGTCAGATACGTTCCACCTAGGTACTGAGTATTTGTTTTTTTTATATTAAATGACTTCTCCTAGCAGTTTTCACTAAATGAAAAGCAGAGATGCACTTAAAGGTAGGAAAAGCTTCTAAGATGTATGTGTATAATGGAGTAAGCATTATGTCCTGTAATGTTATAGTGACAGGTGAATCATCTCTATGGTATTGCAAGTGTCATTGTAGTCTAAAGGCTGGCTGTGAGCCATTTATATAATTTGTGTTTCTTTCTGCTTACTTACCATTATATTGTGTTTGTGTATGTATACCATATTTTCCATGCCAACCCATTCATGTTTACTGGCAATTTCTGTGTTGTATGATAACTTATATCTCTTGAGTGAGCAATTAGTCACTACACACATATTTTGCCACAAGAGGATTATGTTTAGTAGGTATGTTAAACATACATCTTTGCTTTATTATAAATACTTCTACCCCTTTTCACAGATTCATTTAAATCAAAAAGCAGAAGTGAATACAAATACAATACCTTTCAAGAAATGGCTTCACTGGACATGCAAACACATTATTGTTATCCTAATAATAATGCATCATGCATAAAAATAATCAGAAAAAAGGGAATTTATTTGTTTCTTTACTTTTTTGCAGCACTCGTGATTATACTAACTGTATTTGGAAACCTCTTGGTGATCATTTCGGTCTCTCATTTCAAGCAGCTTCACACACCAGCAAACCTTCTTGTACTTTCACTGGCTGTGATGGATTTCCTAATTGGTTTATTTGTGATGCCTTTTGAGTTCTCTTCTACAATAGAATATTGCTGGAATTTTGGGGGAACACTTTGCCCTTTTTATATCAATTATGGTACAATTTTAGTTTTAGGTTCTGTTTTAAATCTAATGACCATATCTGTGGATCGCTACATCGCTGTGTGTCATCCATTCTTCTACAGCACTGAAATAACAAATGCAAGGATAGGGCTGTGTATTGTACTCATTTGGCTTGCAGCACTTTTTTACTCGATTATATTTATTTACTTCACTGGTGGTGAAATAATAACAGATGATTGTGCAGGAATGTGCAGACTTTTTCATTACCAAGAATGGTGGAGTATACATTTTATTGCAAACTTTGCTTTACCTGTATCAGTCATGATAATTTTATATACTGTAATATTTCTAGTGGCGAGGAGTCATGCGAGAGCCATTAGGTCAGTAGAACTGAAGATGGCAGAGGCAGAAAGCCAAAAAAGAACTTTGTCTAAATCATCAGAGAGAAAAGCTGCTAAAACATTAGGCATAGTAGTGGCTGTCTTTATTTTCTTTGTGTCTCCATCCTATTTTCTGAATTTCCTTGCCTTGAGTTTGTCAGCTTCAGACAAATTACTTATGGAATTGAGTGATTCATTTTTTTTGTTAAGCAATATAAACTCTGGTATGAATCCATACATTTATGCATTCTTTTACTCCTGGTTCAGGCGAGCTGTGAAAATGATTCTGACATTTAAAATAACTTCCCCAACATCTTCACTCTCTAATTGTTTTGCAGAAAAATAATATTTATGTGGAAGAGAATGAATTCAGATATACAAGCTGTTTTTCTTTATGTAGTATTGTAAAAAGTCTTTATAGTGTTGTTGAATTATACCAGACCAAATTTATCATACATATATCATGATTTCAGGAATAATAAAATAAAATATTTTATGCAGCCATAATGACTTTTGTTGGATCATTAAGCTGTATGAAAAATAATATCACAAATATTATTCCAGCTTTGTCTAAAATAAATTTTAATGAGCTCCTCATATTGGTTTCTGAACTTCATATTTTAAATAATGAATAAAAAGTTTCCACACTTTTATATTTTTGTTGGAAATGGCGGCATTAAAAAGTTGGCACGACGTTGGGAAAATTGCATCGCAAACTAAGGTGACTGTGTAGAAAAGTGATGTGATTTGTTTTTGAAATTCTTAATAAATAGAGTTTAAAAAAAAGTGTGGAAACTTTCTGAACATCCCACATATCTGTTTTCAAGTAAGAGAACAAACATATTTCATAATGGACTGTTAACATGTTTTATTGCATGTATTATGGACTTTTGCACCCCCACTACTGTGATGGGCTATCTGACTGGCAGAGTGAATATTTCTATAAAAAATAAAATGGGGAAGGAAAGTATGGAAAATTAAAAGGAGGAACATGCAGATTATCGTGTGTATAACAGCGTCTCACTGCTGCACAATATACACGCCAATTTCTTTACTGTGCATATGTTAATATTGTAATAGCTTGGAGGCATAAAGTATATATACAGTATCAATAAATTCTTCTTAGTTGGACATCATGACAAATGTGTTCTGTTAATACAGCCTGAAGAAAATTAAACATTTTCCGTAATATTACATTTTCAGTATGCAATTTTCATTCTGCAGACGGGATTTGGTATTCTGTTATTACTTTATATAATGTGCAATTGCCTGTAGCAAATTCTATACTCTGTGTTAATTTGCTGAACTATACATTTTCTGAAAGTATAATTAACTTCTGTTCAGTTAAATTGTAATCTAAATGTTTAAAGAAAATTTGTGAACTAATGTTGATGTTTTTAATGGAATGGTTAATAAACATTATTATCACCATCATTTTATAATTGAGTCAGTATATGTATTTCCTTTTCAATATATAAAAAGTGAAAAAAAAAAAATTAATTCAAGACGCAGTCAGTTCTTTAATCAGTAAGCAGTGGTTGCATGTTGTGCCTGCAAACTGTCTTTCAAAATATCACAAATTGTTTTAAAAATCTTAAACGCCAGCACACACAATTTAAATCAATATACTCTACTCTACCCCCCAGAGAACATTGCCCTCTGATATTAATGGGAGAACTGTGGAAGAAAGGAGTGTGGAGGTGTCATCTTGGCAGGGGACCCATCAGTTGTTCAACACACGTGAATGGTAAAAGACACAAAGGAGCCTGAAATAAAAGAAAAGTATGTACATTTATTGGAGGGAATAAAAAATTAGGTTGAGCAATGGGGAAAAAATATGTTTTGTTTCTAGTGGAAACTAATAAGGAGAATACTGAGCAGGTAAACCCAGCTCCATAGAAGCCTTAGAGTAAAGACAAGTCAAGTCAAATTGGGGAGCATGCACTGGTACAGTGCGTTGCCGCATCCACTACATGGCGAAACAACTCGGGATCCCAGTTGGCAACCCCCCAGACATATTGTCCAGTCCTACCCATAAGAAATGACCCTCTATCTGCCGCAGCCAGGTGTTACGTGGGCGACCCCTTGGCCTGGTCCAGCCACTTGGGTCCCCAACAATGAGGATCTTATGAGTTGGATCACCCTCGAGGAAATGCGCCACATGGCCGTAGTGCCATAACTGACTCTCCCTCACAATACAGGTAATGTGCCTCATTTGGGACTCCATGAGCAACTGCTCATTTGACACAAAGTCAAACCAACGGTACCCAAGGATTTTCTGGAGAGACAGTACCAAAGAAGTCCAGTGTTCGTCTCAGGTCACTGAATAGTGTCCATGTCTCACAACCATATAGCAAGACAGGAAGTACCAGGACTCTAAAGACTTGGACCTTTATCCTTTTGCATAGATATCGGGAGCGACACACACCCCTTTACAGCGACCTCATTACTCCCCATGCTCTCCCAATACTTCACAGGAAGAGTCACCAGAGACATGAATGTCACTGCCAAGGTAAGCAAACCTCTCAACAAGGTTTACACTCTCTCCGCAAATAGACACACTGCTGATGGCTGTTAAGAGTAAAGACAAGGTGGTATAATGCAAAATCAGAGAAGGAGACACACCCATCCGACCTTTTGCTAATCAGAGTGGAGTGTTTAATAAATGGTATATTGTGATTCAAAAGGAATGAAGACATCAGAGGTGTAAGAGATTGTCCGTATGTAGAATGGGGAGAAACATGGAGCATAGAGCGTACAAAATTAATTCTACAGAGCAAATTCATTTTAGTGATTGCCAGTCTGAAATGAAATGAGAGAAGGAGGTCTGACCAAGAGGAAATGTCTCTGACACTATTCAGATTGCAACAAAAGTTAGTAGCTGCAAGATCCTGGACTGTGGCTTAGATGTCTAATGCCAGGTATCTGAAAGACCTCATGTGAACAGTAAATGAGGGGAATGTAGAGAGATTATAGGAAAAATCTCAGTTGGAAAAGAACCGCTTTAGACCAGTTAATCTTATACCCAGACCGGATTTCGTATAAGGTAAACATTTGGGGACCAGCAGGGGCATTATCCTGGTAGAGTAGAACACCATCAGCATTATTATTTGATAATTTAGTACTCCTTGGATATATCTATTTGTTCATCAAATTCTGATTCTTCACTGGAGTCAGTTTCACTGGTGGGATCAAACTCTTCTTTGTGAACCTTTTAATATAAGTCACTCAAAGCTTAAAATCTTCTGTCTATTTTAAAATATATTAAATATTCAAGTTTTTAAAGTAATTTTCAGTACATTATTTAAAAACAAATTGCAGTGGTTAAAGCTAACCTGGAAAAGCAGACACCTGTACCATTGGTTTCTTTTTAGTGTTAATGTTAGGTGCTAATGTAAACAGATAAAACTGTTAAACTGAAAATAAAACTTAAGTATATGAAACTTTGGAAATCTGAGAATTTTAAACTCAATTCTTGTTTTGAAGAATACAAGTTTTATACTACCCAAAATCAAAATACAGCAAGCTAAACATCTTATTATTTCTTGTCACATGTCTACAGTTCCTTGTTCTTCACACAATAAATGCTTACCTTGCCTTCCACAGTGTAGGCTTTTATTAAGATTTTTTCATTTTAAAAAATCTGTCCATTGTGAACTTTAGGTCAAAAACCCAGAGAAAGCCTTGCTTACCACAGAGAAGTCAGAAGATTCTTAGGCTTTGAAAGCTAAGCCTTTCTTCATGGCGCATCCAGTTAAGCAGCAAGGCTAGTTCATTTATCATTAGAGTGGACATGACGCTTCTTGTTGTAGATGTGACCTCCATACTTCCATTAAAAAAGCAAATATTTAGTATTATAAATTTTCTGAACTTCGTAAACTCATCAACTGCTGTACTACCAATAACATTCAATCTGTGTTACCTGTAGAACCCAAAGATCGCTGTCAATAAAATGTGAAATGTAAAAGAAATTTTAATCAATGGCTTAAAGTGTTAATCTGCAAAGCAAAGATTAACACAAATATATTAATTTTACTATATTTCTATTACTCACACGTTCCTGCATTTTGTTACTGTCCTTACTCTGGTTCTGTAGGTTGTCAATATCTTCCATTGACCTCAAGGGTAGGCTGACACCCTCTGCATCAGTCATTCCAATATGGCAAGTTTTGACTATGACTATCTTTATCAGTATGACAATTTCTTCCTTAATACTCTGTATGGTGGAGACAATATACCAATCCCAAGCTGTGACAGACGCATGAAAATCCAACTTCGATGTTTTTAATGAGAGAAAATAAACGAAACACTTAACAATGTTATAACTTTTTAGGAATGGACCGAAACTGAATTTCGTATCTAGTCTTTACTGTATCTGTGTTACACTTACTTTGCCATTTCACACACACACTGATATGATATAGACAGTTGTAGAAAGATGGACTTAAGCCTCCAGTTTTCAAAGGAGCTCACATCTCAAATTGGCAAAATAATACCATAATGTTATTTTTCTGTGGTGAGAGCTGATGCGTGATTTAGTTTTTTCAGCATTTTATTTCTTTTACTCTGTGCACAATAAAGGTTTGCTGTGAATTATCATGTTATACCATATCATTTCTAACTTCAGAGTTTGATAATTTAGTGTACAGTAATCCCTCCTCGATCGTGGGGGTTGCGTTCCAGAACCCCCCGCAATAGGTGAAAATCCACGAAGTAGAAACCATATGTTTGTATGGTTATTTTTATATATTTTAAGCCCTTATAAACTCTCCCACACTATTATAAACATTTCCCTCACAGTTATACAGCATAAACCCTTTGTATTCTCTTGGATATTAGGTAAGATTCATTGAAATTATGTATGTAAACACACTGTTTATATACAGTAAAGCCTAAATATTATTTTAAAGATATCGAGTGTCTCCGATATCACATATCTTACAGCCATTACGATATATAGACCACCAGCAATAAATATGTACAATGCAAGAAAAATTTTATACAGTAAATGTGTGTACAGTGACACTAAACGTACGTACATGTACTAAGTACTGTAAGTGGAAAATTAATTATGGTTACTCACCAACAATGACAAGGTGACTTGTCCGATAACGATGAGTTTAGTTTTACTGCACAACAAAGGAGAGCGTTACAGCTCTTCTAAAGGAGCCTCTTTAGGCGACTGTGTAGCACTGCCGTTGTTCTTCTTCTGGCAGTCTTCAATCCAAATCCCTAAAGCAGATTCCATCCAGACTACTGCCTTATTATATCCACTTACAACTCGTTTTGCACCCTGGTTAAAAGGACACTGCAGCTGTAGATCTTATATTCCTTTCCTACTTTTTAAATAAAAATAATCATAGTCTCATTGATGCCGTAATGGCGTCCTACAGTGGTGTAGCTTTTCCTTTCCTTCAGCATATCCAAAACTGTTACCTTTTTGGCAGTCGTTAACATCTTCCATTGGCGCTTGGGCACGGCCCCTGAAGTAGTAGCAGGAGCAGATCATTTTAGAGCCATAATGAAGGGCTTGACTATGTACAAAGATAAACACAAAAGAGCACAAAGGTTAACTCTTTACACAGTGAAACACGTTGATGCTGAATGAGCGAGATGAGACTTCCTGGTTAATGTCACGGAATCAAATTCTGAGCTCCATCAATGAGCCAGTCAGCACACAGGAACTTAACTGCGTGCTCTGATTGGTTAGCTTCTCAGCCATCTGCTAATAGCGTCCCTTGTATGGAATCAACTGGGCAAACCAACTGAGGAAGCATGTACAGGAGCATGTACAGGAAGTAAAAAGATCCATTGTCCGCAGAACCTACGAAGTAGCGAAAAATCCACGTTATATATTTAGATATGCTTACATATAAAATTCGCGATAGAGTGAAGCGTAATATAGAGAGGGATTACTGTAATTCTTGGTTCAGATTTGGGTCAGTTTCTGTGCAATGATCTATTTTGTATTTCCTTGAATAATAAGTAATGGCACCCATAAATTTTCAGTGTAATATAATGGATGAAATTCATGTTACACATTATAAATATTCATACAATATAAACTACCAGTAATGGCGCACTGAACGATAACGTGCAGTGAATACACCTGACTTGGGCATTCCTAGTTTTCATCCTCTTTCTCTGTACATTTAGCATTCATTTGAGGTTGATGTGTTTGCTGCTTCATGAGCAGCTCTTCTTTTCTCCACCCTAGTGGCTCGCTTCTTCTCTTCTTTCATTGACATCTTTTCGCTTTAAAACTGATTAAGTCAGTGTTTGTGTTGCAATTACTTAGTACGTTTTCCTTAATTTTTCATTTAAGCTGGCACTTAAGTTTTCAATCTGCCTCAACAATGATTTAAGATATGAAGAGGTAGGGGAAGTGACAGCGAAGGTAGTAGGGAATGAGAATGGCACCTGTATGCATGTGCCACATGGCCGCCCTACTGGCCACTGCCGAGTGTTGTTTCTACAATAAGTTAAAATAAAAATAAAAAGAGGAATAATCTTGGAAGTCAATCAAAACGGATAGTAGACGTCACAGAGTATATGTGTACCAAATTTCAGGTCAATTGGTCAAACAGTTTGCGAGCTACAGATGATTTAAAACCCTGGACAGACAAACAAACAGCCAAGGTAGCATATTATACATAAAGATAGACTAATACACTTTATAGGAGAAATTCCAACATTTGGAACATTTGGATAAAGTGAATGCATTTTTAAATGTATTGATCCACATCATTTCAGCACAAAGCCCTATTATTAATTCTTAACACATACTGTACTTGTAGGTCATCAAAGAGTAATTAGTGCCACAAAATGAGTGTTTCGGTCAGTTTTATTCTACTTTAAATGTCAATTGATGAAATATTATTATTTCAATTTAAATAGTACATCTTCCTAATTAACACACCTGTAATCTGTGCAGCTGTTGAACTAAGGTAAGTGTTCTGAGATCCTGCTGCCACAATAGTCATTGGCACTTTAGAAAACTGCTGGTTGAGAAGTACTTGAACGCGGAGATGAGGAAGAAGGAAGTGAAGATTCAGAGGAGGATGAAGTGTGTCTGTGGGATGAGTGCAAAATTTGCGCGAGAAGGTGTTTTGTGGAAAGATGGACAATTTTTTTTTAGCAGATACATCACTGCAGCATTGGTCCAGATTCTCAAATCTCCTGGTTGTCCTACAACTACAAAAAAGGCAAAGAAAACAATGTACAAAAAATCTGAAAACAAATCTACAGGGTAAGACCCACAACAAACCATAACATTTGTAAACACTGCTTATCACTGTCCGTGAAAGAGTAAAAAAATCTGTATGGATTAAAAGTAGTGAATGGCAGAGAATATTTTAGTGATTGAAAAAGAATGAACATACAAAGCAAAGTTCTAACACTGAAAAGTCAAAGGATTGATAAAAAGAATGAAGGGGAAAATACGTGATCAATGTGCTGGAAGTCTAAACCAAAAAAAAACTAAGAAAAGAAACCTAGAAAATAGATCTGTCCCAAATGTGATCAATTACTGAACATGCCACATTAAATTCCGGATAGCCAAAAGGACCATATGACCATACCCCATGAAATCACATGCACTTATATATGACACACCCCCTTAGCAAAGTGTGCCACCATAGCAAACAATTCTAAAATGGTGATTCTTAATGACATTGGCAACTTGTGACTAAAGGAGATGTAACATAAAGTAGTAATTGGGCCTGACAGAGATAGAGTGTCTTATGCAAAGAGTGGCTGCAAATCTGCAATGTGTGAAATGGAAAGACCAGACACAAAACAAAGATTGCAGCAGGTGGCAGAAGATTTATAAAAGCTTGGATACATCCCTTACAATTCAAATCAATCCCCGAATAAGGCCAGTGCCTTGTGGTCCTGAAGGTAAAAGTGACAGGTACCGTTCAGGACAGATGCTGCTTGTCTTTAGTACTGATCAACAGTAGCTGGATAGAAATCAGGTAGAGTCTGGGGATGAGAGCATGAGAATGTAAGCATAGTTATTTATATGAGAACTCTACTTCTGGTCATTATTGTACACATATCATTAGTAACATAAACAAGTAACTTTTAAAGTTCTTGAAGTACATGTTACAGCTGTCTTAACCACCACCAACAGTTTTACTGAATAAGGAAATACAGGAACAGGTACGTTTTTGCAAAAGTAATATTTCTTGGATAAGACGGGAATGAAATAGTTATTTTAACACGAGAAAAAGCATGGCATTGGTCAAATAGACATTGATAATGTTTAATTACCACATTTAGAACTTCTTAAGTTATGGAACACATTTCTAAGATTTATAGAAGAGAAAGTGTAATCAATATCACTATCACACACAATTATATAGTTAAAAGCAGACAGGGTTAAAGTAGAAAATCAGGTCATCTTTAAGTAATAGTGGGTCTTAATGTGAGTCACTGTATTCTAGTTTAATTGCATGAACAAACCACTGTTACCTGTATATACTGTAAGCTCTTACAGAACTGCCCAAGATCTAAAAAGAACTCCTTTCACAGTTGACATTACCCTAGATGCTCTTTAATTTTACTTACCTTGTCAGTATATAGAATGTTTATCCAGAATTGCCCAAATAGTGATGTGGGATCTGTTATTTCAGCCTAGGTTCACTATACTCTCTATATTGCTGCAGCTGTCCTGTTACAGAAGGAAAAGGACAACAGACATTCAAGCTCCAACTATTGATTTGATTCCAGACTAAGGGACGGCTTTTGAAATCAAATCACTGTTTTTTAACAATGATCATTATTATATTTCTAGACTAGCTGTCCCCTGCGGCTCTGCCCACATAGTAGTGAAACAGGACAAACTTTAAAAATCAATAAAAAAATGTAAGTATTTGTATTGAGAAGAATTTATATTAATAGCTGTTATATCCGAGTACCCCTTGATATACAATATTACTGGTTTTGCTATCGGGGCGAGAATGCAGCTGTGATCTCTTTGCCAAAAATGTAAAAAGTTGGCAAGGTATCTCTGGCCAAGTGAAAAGTAGGAACATCAAACGTTGCCTCTGTATCTGATCCTGTTCAGCTCTGACGGGAGAGTGTCCCCCACGTGGAGAGAAGAACATGTGGCCGTGATATCACTGGCAATGAGCAGGTACCTTGTAAAATACACGTAGCTGTGATCTCTCTCTGAAAAACATCAAACGCTACTCTTTACCAATCTCTAGACGATAATGTCAGCTGAACAAACAAGTATTGCTAGCTAAGCGGAGGCAAGGTATGCTCCAACATGTGGCGAGAGGTAGAGCGACTCAAACAAAGGCAGGTGCATGAGTGAGGATTGTCCCACCTCCCTCTTCCCTTGTCCCGTAGCCTCGCTCTTGGATTCACGCAAATAACTCGGTGCTGCAACCGAACTATGATACTTCACGTGATGAGAGAAGTCGCAAAATCAACCGGAATGTTCAAGCAAATTATAGAAAAAAACTCAATCTAAATCTGTTAAGTAGTTCTCTTGTGAAAAGCAGACAAACATACAGACAGACTTTGGATTTTATATATATAGAGATGGCAGCAGGACTTGCTTATAATTGTTGGTATTCTTATTATGGTTGTCTTTACGTCAAGACAACTGAACTATACTTATTGAAATCTCTTTTCAAACCAAGACTTTGGATAAATCTGGTGATGTTTGTGATAATTTTATAAACTTTGATTAGTTGGTTTTTGTAAGGAATTGTAAGGAAAAATGTGCAAGAAGCTGCCTGCCTGTTTAACAAGGACACCCTGACCCATTTAAATTAGAAAATGAGATTGGCCCTAGTGTGTGCTTGGTGTGTGGGTGTGTTTGTGTGTGTCCTGCGGTGGCTTGGCACCCTGCCCGGGATTGGTTCCTGCCTTGTGCCCTGTGTTGGCTGGAACTGGCTCCAGCAGACCCCCGTGACCCTGTGTTCGGATTCAGCGGGTTGGTAAATGGATAGATGGATGGATATACTTAACATTTTAACTGTATATTTTTCTCTCTGATAACAGTTTTCATGTAAGAAACCATACCTAAGACTTTCAATGATTGACTGTTTTGAGACCCTTGGATGCTACTTAATGGCAGAAAGCTGAGGGATATTACTAGAATAAACCATTAACTGGTGTCATTAAATGCTTTCTAGCTATTATATGTAAATGAACCTAACTGATAAAGTAAGCTATTCTGTTATATTTCTTTCGTCTACCATGTTTCATTAAACAAAAGGATATGGGTATCCAGCAACTGTTGTAATAAATGAATGTCTATTTTGAATGCAATTTTTGATGATTCTAGACATTGCTTTATTTACTGTATACTTTCCTCAACACAGTGCAGACATGGCTGCTTAGTATGCATGTCACAAAACGAATAAGTCAGGAATATATAATGAATAAGGTTGTAACGAGAAGAACAAAAAAACATCATAACTGGTTGAATCATTTAACAATACATTTTTTCTAAAGCTGCAAGAGTTCTAATTTATCCCTAAAATTCAAGTAAATCCACATCTATTTTAAGAAGTTAAGCTTTTTTTTAAATGGAAAATTTAAGTACTGTATGTAAGAGTAGCCTTGTTGAGACATAGGAAACACACTAAAACTCCAAGGAATATGGCATAACTGGAAACAGTCTCTAAGCCTTTTGAGTGGCTTAGCTGCTCACTAAGCCCTCATTGTAAGATGTTCCAGCTCCTGGCTTCAAAACAAAATACCCATTACTGCTCCCAAATTAAAAATACTGTATGACTGTACAGTGATCCCTCGCTATATCGCTCTTCGACTTTCGCGGCTTCACTCCATCGCGGATTTTAAATGTAAGCATATCTAAATATATATCACGGATTTTTCGCTGGTTCGCAGATTTCTGCAGGCAATGGGTCTTTTAATTTATGGTACATGCTTCCTCAGTTGGTTTGCCCAGATGATTTCATACAAGGGACGCTATTGGCGGATGGCTGAGAAGCTACCTTATCAAAGCACGTATTACGTATTAAATAAAACTCCTCAATGATATACGATATGCTTCCCACGTGGTGCTTGATTGTTTGCTTTTCTCTGTCTCTCTCACTCTCTCTGCCTGACGGAGCGGGTGTGAGCAGAGGGGCTGTTTGCACAGAGGAAGATATGTTTGCATTCTTTTAATTGTGAGAAAGAACTGTCATCTCTGTCTTGTCATGGAGCACAGTTTAAACTTTTGACTAAAGGGTGTTATTTCATGTCTAGAGGGCTCTAATAATGTTAACAGTGTGGGAGAGTTTACAAGGGCTTAAAATATATAAAAATAACCATACAAACATATGGTTTCTACTTTGTGGATTTTCATCTATCGCACGGGGTTCTGGAACACAACCCCCGCGATGGAGGAGGGATTACTGTACATCTTCTTTACATACTGCACCTCACTTAAAAACTGCAATGGCAAAAGCAAATGGAACCCTTCATATAATTTTAATGCAGAGCAGTGTCCACACAAGGCAAATAATGATTGTTAAAGATCAGTTGTTTGCTCTTGTGTGCAAAATAGACCACTCATAAATCATAAGATTACATAGAAAGTGATATTTGATGAAACAGGTAAAACATATTTTGACAATCATATAGTATTTCTCTTTCTAATTGCAAGAGTTCAAAATGCCAACTGATATCAGAAGAGCACTAAATAAATTAAAATAAAGCTTTCAGTTGAAATACAAAATCTTCTATTATAAACAAATAAGTAAAAATCACTGTTGTGAAGCGACCTTGGTGGAGGTTCTGGATTTTAAAAAGAAATAGTGCAGTTTAGCTCAAGTACAGGAGTGTAGTAGCATAGCAGAGCAGCCCTGTGGCTGCTGATGAAGGAATTGGCACACTTGCCTTCATGGACTGCATGGTCTGGCCAGTTTTCTCATTAGCACTCTGGGGTGCATAATTACGCACCCACACGTGCCAAAATTTAAAAGAAAAGGACAAGCGTTATGGAGAGTAAACAAAGAGAACTTCAAGGCAATATCAGGGGAGTAAGTAAATTTGGACATGGAGAGGAGGCAGGGCAGTCAAGGTGGTACCTGGGTGGTAGTGAAAGCAATGGCTTTTTCGAAAGATGGCCCCCATTGAGCTTTAGTATAAGTGAAGGAACTTGAAATTGACCTTACCAAGATTCAGGAATTGCGATGCAGCTTATGGAATGATGGAGGGTTGGCTAGGTGTGTCTCAGCTGAAAGCAAAGGGGACAGGCAAGACTGAAGTCAGATGATGGTGACTGGAGGTGTCCAGCTGAGCGGACCCATCAGGGTGAGTTGGAGAGACAGACAGAGAGAGAGCTGTGTCTGTCTTGCTAAGAAGTTTTAACTGATGCCTGGGAGTATTTCATTTTGGGATTTTAACATATTTATTGTTCAATTTTTAATCTCCATGTGAGCACTGATGTTTAGCTAGATTATTTCATATCTTATGTATTATTTTCTGCACTGCACTTTATTGTTTTGACTTTGTTTTAACAAACTTGCACTGTGCACTTTGGCTATTCAGAATTATTTTTTGTCTTTTACTTACTGCTGTGCCCATCTCAGTTACAAACTACTAGGGGGTCATGTGGATGGTTCAATGACATCATTGCCACCAGGACATTAAACCCTGACAATCAATCGAGAAATAAAATCATTGACACAAATGGAATTGTTATACTATTAAAACATTTGAATGCTTATATTACACATAACATAAAAAAACAGTAATTAACATTTCTTTTAAAGGGGGACTGGATGCTATTTAGTTTAATCAGTGAGATCTGGAAATTATCCTGGGAATAAAACAACATTGTGTGCACATAAAATTGAGCTAAAATCTTAATTTCTACAGATTGACACAGAGAGCAGATTTAGAGCATGGTGCTGAAAAGGACACTATAATATAAACGTTAATTTTAATTAGATTTTAGCTGTTTGGCAAATTTTGAGGCCTTAGAAAAGGTCACTTAACACATTTTGAGTCAGTAGACTCCAGCTTTTGCTTCTACAATATAAGCTTGTGTGGCCAGTAGATATACAGTAGATTGCCCACAAGGCTTTTTTATTGGAAATGCTCTATGTAGTCACTAATAATAATAATAATAATAATAATAATAATAATACATTTTATTCATATAGCGCCTTTCCCATGCTCAAGGCACTTACAGAATATAAGAAAGAACGGCAGGATATACAGAATATAGCATAGTACAAAGCAAATAAATAAATAAAGAAGATTAAGACAGTAAATTCAGAGAAAGCCCAACAGACAACAGAACTGATGGTCTAGCACACACATACAGGTTACATGAGCATCTTGACAGAGAGGTAAACTGAGAGAAGGGGAATTAAGTCAAGTAGAGCTGAAAGCCTTCCTGAACAGATGAGTTGTTTTTTAAAAGAATTCATGGAGTCAGCTGATCTGATTAATTTCAGTAGGTCATTCCAGAGTCTGGGCGCTATACAGCTGAAGGCCCTGTCACCCATGGAGTGTAGATTAGTGTGGGGCACAACAAGGTTGCCAGAATCAGAGGACCTTAGTGAGCGGGCAGGCACATAGTGATGGAGAAGGTCACTGATGTAGTTTGATGCAAGGTTATTTAAGGCTTTATAGGTTATTAATAGGATTTTATATTCGATTTTGTAAGACACAGGGAGCCAGTGAAGACGGAGCAGGATGGGTGTGATGTGCTCGCTGCTGCTGGTTCGAGTAAGGACTCTTGCTGCCGAGTTTTGAATAAGCTGGAGCTGTGATATAAGATTAGAAGGGGCATCTGCCAACAGCGAGTTACAATAATCTATGTGGGATGTGATAAAAGCACAAACAAGTTTCTCAGCATTAGAAAAGGAGAGGAAGGAGCGAACACGGGATATTTTACGGAGGTGAAAGTAAGAAAGTTTCTTAATGTGATTTATGTGGGCAGAGTAAGAAAGGAAGGAATCAAAAATGACACCAAGATTCTTTGCAGTAGAGGCAGGTCTGATGAGATCACCGCCAAGATTGACTGGGAAGGAGCTCATTTTATTAAGTTGCACTTTAGTCCCAATTTGCAGGAGTTCAGTTTTGTTGCAGTTTAATTTTAAAGAGTTCTGCTCCATACAGGTTTTAATTTCACTAAGGCAGGTTGTGAGCTGAGAAAGAAGGCAAGTGGCTTCTCCAGTTTCATTAAAAGGAAAATAAGAACACATTTATAGGAGGAAAAGGCTGTCAGAAATTAATGCATATATTGTATAAAATATTTATATGGCTGAGTATATATTATGTGCTATAATGTTGCAGGGGAGCCCCAATACGTAAGCAGCCATTGGTGGCATAGTGTGTATGATTATTGTGTAAAGAAAAGCCATAAATTGCTACTAGCTTTCATTTGTCTTGAGATATTTCATGTATCTTTCAGTTCATTTTTTTTTTGTTTATGCATATCATATTTTCCATATTACCTTAGGGAAATTTATTTATGATTTCTGAGGTCTAATGAATTACACTTCTGTTGACAAATGGACACTATGCATATATTTTGCTATTCTACCACAAGAGCATTGTGCTAATTAGGAAGGAACACGTGAGAGTTTCACACCTTAGCTTACTTATAAATTCCCCAACCCTCGTCATTGCAAGGCAGACAGCCTTAAATTTGTCAACAAGCAGATGTGAATGAAAATATAATACAATTCAAGAAATGGGATTAGTGGAGATCCAAATAGGTTATTGTTATCCTAATAATAATGAGTCATGCTTTAAATTAATCAGAAAAAAGGAAAACTTTTTATTTCTTTATGTTTTTGCAGTAGTTGTCATTATACTTACAGTCTTGGGAAATCTCTTAGTGATCATTTCTGTTGCTCATTTCAAGCAGCTTCACACACCGACTAACCTTCTTGTTCTTTCGCTGGCTGTGGTGGATTTTTTAATTGGTTTATTTGTGATGCCTTTTGAGTTCTCATCTACTATTGAATACTGCTGGTATTTTGGGAAAATATTTTGCCCATTCTATGTCAACTATGGCACAATTTTAGTTTTAGGTTCTGTTTTAAATTTAACAACCATATCTGTGGATCGCTATATCGCTGTGTGTCATCCATTCTTCTACAGCGCTGAAATAACAAATGCAAGAATGGGGATATGTATTGTATTCAACTGGCTTTTAGCTCTTTTTTATACAATTATATTTATTTATTTCACTGGTGGAGTGATAATAACAGATACTTGTGCAGGAATCTGCAGAATGAGGCATTATGAAGAGTGGTGGATTGTACATTTTATTGCAAATTTTGCTTTACCTGTTTCAGTCATGATTATTTTATATACAATAATATTTATAGTGGCAAGGAGTCATGCAAGAGCCATCAGGTCAGTAGCACAGAAAGTGGCACAGGCAGAATGCCAAAAAACAACTTTGATTAAATCATCAGAGAGAAAAGCTGCTAAAACAATAGGGATAGTTGTGGCTGTCTTTATTATCTTTGTATCACCATCCTATCTGTTGGGTTCATTACCTATGAGTGTGTCAACTTCTAAACTGTTACTTATAGAACTGAGTGATGCATTTTTTTTGCTGAGTAATATGAACTCAGGTATGAATCCATATATTTATGCACTCTTTTACTCCTGGTTTAGGCAAGCTGTGAAAATGATTCTTACATTTAAAATATTTAATCCAGCGTCTTCACTTTCTTCTTTTTTCACAGAAAAATAATATTTTATTATAGGAAAATCTACTGTTAGAACACAATTTGAGGAATTATTTCTTGCCTAAATGTTCTGGCTGATTCACAAATGCCACCTGGGGTATTTTTCTTTTTCTTTTTTTGTGAAATGTTATTATGATATCCTTTTTTGCTGATTGGATTTCTGTTGTTTCTTCCAGCATGTCATTCATTATTATTGTAACACATCAAAGGCAATAATAGGAGGATAAAATTTTCAGTTTGGAAGTTAATGGATAAAAAATTTAATGTGAACTGAAAGTAAAACGAAAACACAATTTCTCAGTTATAAAACATTACAATTAAAGCACTAATGCATTAAAGACATATAAAATATTTCCTGTTTTTAGAGAAAATTGTTCATTTAACTTCTATTTTGATTATAGTTACCCACTTTGTAATGCGTTGTCTTTTCTTTTTGTGCTATTATACAAATTGTGCTTGCTTTATTGCAGATCAGATTTATCATACATATCTCATGATTATGAGAGATAGAAGAAATATATATGTTGATAAATCCAGACAGAATGATTGTAGGTACATTATAAAACTCTATAAAATAGAATACCACAAAAGGTGTTTCACAAAATGTCATTTATACGCATAATATTGTCTTATGTACTTCATATTTCAAATCAAAATAGAAAAGACCAAAATTTATCATAAGTAATAAATCTAAATAGAATTTTGAAGCTTTCATTGCAGACTGTTATTTTATTTATGCATTTTGCTGATTTGCCACACTGTGTTGTAAAGAAGATTCATGCTTACTAAAATTTTCTGACAGTAGGCTTTTTTGTTTAGCGTAATTGTATTCTAAATATTTAAAGTAATTATTTCCATTTTTTATATAAAATGTTACATAAAATGAATCAGCACCATTTTATTTTTGATTTAGAATATACTCCAATTTCTTCTTTTCTTCAATATCTGATAAGCAAAAATAATTTCATTTGAATGCAAGACCTTAAATGTTAAATGAATAAACAGTGTTTATATATTGTGTCTTTTCACTGCAATGTAAATATCACTGTTTATCATTTTTCCTTTTGTATAATATGATCTTTGCATTGAACAAATTTGTTTGAGCGCTTCACACCATTGTGTTAAAAAATAACAAAAATCCGTTTTCATTTTTTGACTGTATTATTATACAAATTAATTCTTAATGAAAAATAAGTAATAAAAAAACTATTTCTGACAAAGGCAGTTTTAAAAAGTTAATAATAGCAGTCATGAAATGGCATTTACTGCTCAATAATTATTTAATGTAGAACACACAAGTCAGGATTCATTACTGTATAGCTATGATTTTGCGAGACTAATAAACAATATGATTTTGATTCCAATAGAGTGCAAACAAAATTTTTCAAAATCTTTTAAAGGGTCTACTGAATGAACTAATGAACAAGAACCTGATGCTGCATTGTGCTTTTATCAGCAGGCTTGAAATGCAGTCTGAGGAGTAGTTTAGGCAAATAATCATTTCACAGATATCACCTATACTGTTCCAAATATGTGGTACCAAGGGAGAACATCTACTGAATTTCTATATGAGGCTTAACACCAAATGCATTAAGAAAATGCCTCAAACTTGGGTATTGCAGCTGATTAAGCATATCGTGATTTTGTTTTAGAAGTTCTGAAGCGTTCTGCACTAAAGGCAGCTGATCTATGTCTTTCTCCAGTAGTCCTGTTAGGAGTGCATTACAGTAATCTAGTCGACTAAAAATAAAAGCGTGAACTAATTTTCCAGCATCTTGTAATGTTATGAGAGGTCTAACTTTTGTTATATTCTTTAAGTGAAAAAATGCATTCCTAGTAATCTGGTTAATATGTGATTTAAAGTTAAGGTCAGACCAATGATTACCCCTTAATTCTTTACCTCTGCTCTGAGTATTTTCATATTTGCCAGACACTAAGACTTCTCTTTTTTCCTAATTTAGTTTGAGGAGGTTTCTACTCATCCAAACGGAAATACTGCTAAGACATTGAATCAGAGAGCCAAGAGTGTCAGGATCATCAGGCACTAATGATAAATAAAGCTATATGTCATCTGCATAGCTGTGGTAACTCACCTTGTGCTTTGAGATAATCTGACCTAATGGAAGCATGTAGATTAAAAAAGCAGGGGGCATAGAATAGATCCTTGTGGTACACCATATAAAATACCATGGATCTCCAAAGTAATTTCATCACAACTAGTTCTACCTATATTCTACCTGTTAAGTAAGACTGAAAGCAATCTTAAGATGCTGTCAGAAAGGCACACCCATTGTCTAAGACGATTTATAAGAATACAGTGGTCTGTGGTGTCAAATGCTGCACTCAGGTATAAGAGAACAAGAACAGCCTCTGTCTGCATTAACCTGTCAATCATTTACTACTTTAAACCAGTGCAAAGTTGTCAAGAATAGATTTTCAAGTATTAATTTAGCTGCTTAAAAACTGCCTTTCCTAGAGTTTTGCTTAAGAAAGACAGGTCTAAATTTGCTGAAGACAGAGAATTAAGATTATTTTTCTTAAGCAGGGGTTTAACAACTTCAGTCTTTCTTAATCTGTAAAGATCTCCCTATCTAATGATGAGTTTATTATGTCAAGTACACTATCAATTAGGACATCAGAGCATTCTTTGAAAAAGCCTGTTGATACTGGATTAAGGATGCAGGTGGAGGGTTTTAGCTGAGAAATTATTCTATGTAGTTTGGGTGGATCTATTCTAGTGAAAAAATGTAACTTGTTTAAAAGAGCATGCTGGGTTTCAACGGGATTAATTTTAGGAGGATGTACCATATTATTTCTAACATCATTTATTTTGTGTTTGAAAAATATAGTAAAAGCCTCACAAATTTCAATAGTAGTTCTTAGGAGGAATTTCACTGAGTGAGATGGGTTTAGATCAGTGTTTCTCAATTATTTTCTGTCATGCCCCCCCTAGGAAGAAGAAAACATCTTATGCCTGTGCACTATAAATAGTATCATTTGTATATAAAATTGTTATAAGTACACCTCTGCATAACACTGTATCCTTATTAACGTATAAGAGAATAAAAAAAGAAAGAAATATGGACCAATTTACAACAAAGAATAGCTTTATTAAATGTAACAGAAAAGATTTAAAGTGCATTCTAAATTAAAAAAAAATTAAATCTTTAATTAAACTATAAACATTTTTTGATTGACCATGTCAAACCATATGATACTGAAAAAAAAAATACATAAAATCTATAAATAATAATGCATTCAAACTGATCACCAACATTTACTCAGGACCACAATATTAAAAAAACTTTAACCTGCAAAACAAAAATATATAAAATAATTTGAGCTGATTTTTTAATCAGAGATGATGTCTGGATTAATGGCTACAATGAGCACGTTTTGCAATGCACAGCTTTTCGAAGCGGGGTTTGAAGCAGGACACAGCAACTCTCAGCTCTTTCTCAATGTGTAGCCGGGACCTGTATTTGCTTTTCAGAGCAGCAACAGTAGAGAAGCCAGTCTCACACAAGTAAGAAGTTGCAAATGGAAGAATAATGTGCACAGCTCTTTGTCCTAAGAGTGGATATTGCTTCTCCACATTCAGCCAGAATTCACTCAGTGTCTGGGATGTGAAACTTAGTCTCAATATGGAGTCAGATGTGATTTCTATGAACTGCTCCTTCTCTGCAAGGCTAAAACCACTTGGAGCTGGTGCATTAACACTAGAATTACCAGAGCCTACGAAAAAACTCGTAATTCCGTCCCACCTTAAACTGCTTCTTAAATCCCTTCACACCTGTCCGCCAGCGTCCTTTGTTCTCTAAATGTGCTGATAAAGAGAAGCTAGGAGCAGCCGGCTATTCCATCCCCCCACCAATTTAGAACGTGCACGAACTTCTCTCAGCTCAGACCTTGATTGAGTATCTGGGAGTGAAGTGGAGTTTTAGAGTGGAAATAATAGATTGTTGTTTGGAACACACGCATTTCATGTCTGTTCCGTTTCTACAGTAATCTGTGTCAACACATTGTTAAAACAGAAACGTTTTTTATATTCTAGTAGTAGATGACAAAATGTAGGCATAAACTATATAATGTATGAAGCCTGAAGTCCAAATAGTAAAGAAACATTTTCACAAGAATAGCACAATTGTGCTTTTATTCAAAAATATAACTGCAGAAACAAAAAGCCGCCTTAACATGCGACATTGACAGCCAGTTTATTGTAACTGCTTCTGTGGTTCAATAGACTCAGCTCACGCTTGGGAATCAAGGGGTAACGAGTTCGATCCTGCGCCCCTCTGTTTTGAGAAGTAAACTGCTCTTATTCTTATTTTTTAGAATAAAAGCATACATTTGATTTCAGTCTGTAACAGCCGGTGCAGTTTATGATCCTTGTAAAGGTTAGCTTTTTTTATTCACTTTTCATTCTCTCAGTCGCGTTCAGAATCAATCCATACAACCCCATCTGACACGGCTGTTTTCACTAAAGACGCGCTATAGCTCTGCAGTGTACCACGATGCATACTAACGCCCAAAGGGGTTTTGAAACACAAACGCTGGCGAAGCTGCCTTCTTCGTATCTCATCGTCACTTGATTTTCTTTTTATTCAGTTTTATTGAGTGTTCCTGCCAGTCCCCGCATGTTGCTGTATGCTGTTTCTTTTGTACTCCAGGACACGCAGAGGAAAGAATGGTAAAGACCAGTAACTTCGGCGCTATATGCAATCATCAGACACTCCCCATCTGCCCGTGTCGTTCAAACACAGGAACATATATTGGTGTAAAAGTATAACAAAAGTGCACTTTTATTCAAGTGCACTTTTTCCATCGCCTTTTTCTGTAAGAAGCAGTGTACACACTTCTCTCTATGCTGTGGTTTCTATTACACACCTGAAAGAAAGAGACAATATATGTGAAAATATAATCGCACTAATGCAATATTATTTGAAAACGAACAGCGTCAGATCGGGTGTGAATTTATGCAGGAACTGGAAATTCTCTGATGCGGGAAAGTACAGTGTCAGGTGCTCATTCAGTGTAATAGAAACCATAGCACAGAGAGGTGTGTACACGGCAACAAGTACACGTGTCGTAAATGTAGGAAGGACGGTCCTTGGGTGTGTGGGAACTGTTAATATTTGAATGTGATGATTTTATATAGCACGGAATGAAAATCTGCACTTCTTAGCATTGCACCATGCAAGCTGTCGTATCAATCGCCTACTGTAACTTGCTTTCTTTTTTCTTCGGTTATACAGGTAGTTTTGAATAAAAGTGCACTTGTTTTGTTTGCGAAATGAAGTGTCTGCGTGCACTTTTCGTGGCATTACACGTGTATTTTTTGAGCATGCCAGTTTGAGCAGTATAAACAGTATTGAAAAGTATAACAAAACAACGGGCAGATGGGGAGTGTCTGATGATTGCATATAGCGCCGAACTTACTGCTCTTTACTATTCTCTCCTCTGCGTGCCCAGGAGTACAAAAGAAACAGAATACAGACGCGCTATAGCTCTGCGTTGTACCACGATGCATACTAACGCCCCCCAACCCGGTTCGGAAACAGACGCTGGCGAAGCTGTTCCTGCCAGTCCCCGCATGTTGCTGTATGCTGGATATTTTCACATGTATTGTCTCTTTCTTTCAGGTGTGTAATAGAAACCACAGCATAGAGAGACATTGCTTCTTACAGGAAAAGGCGATGGAAAAAGTGCACTTGAATAAAAGTGCACTTTTGTTATACTTTACACCAATATATGTTCCTGTGTTTGAACGACACGGGCAGATGGGGAGTGTCTGATGATTGCATATAGCGCCGAAGTTACTGGTCTTTACCATTCTTTCCTCTGCGTGTCCTGGAGTACAAAAGAAACAGCATACAGCAACATGCGGGGACTGGCAGGAACACTCAATAAAACTGAATAAAAAGAAAATCAAGTGACGGTGAGATACGAAGAAGGCAGCTTCGCCAGCGTTTGTGTTTCAAAACCCGGGGGGGTTTGGGCGTTAGTATGCATCGTGGTACACTGCAGAGCTATAGCGCGTCTTTAGTGAAAACAGCCGTGTCAGATGGGGTTGTATGGATTGATTCTGAACGCGACTGAGAGAATGAAAAGTGAATAAAAAAAGCTAACCTTTACAAGGATCATAAACTGCACCGGCTGTTACAGACTGAAATCAAATGTATGCTTTTATTCTAAAACAGTAAAGACTAAGAGCAGTTTACTTCTCAAAACAGAGGGGCGCAGGATCGAACTCGTGACCTCTGGATTTCTAAGCGGGGGCTGAGTCTATTGAACCACAGAGGCAGTTACAATAATCTGGTTGTCAATGTCGCATGTTAAGGCGGCTTTTTGTTTCTGCAGTTATATTTTTGAATAAAAGTGCAATTGTGTTATTCTTGTGAAAATGTTTCTTTGCTATTTGGACTTCAGGCTTCATACATTATATAGTTTATGCCTACATTTTGTCATCTACTACTAGAATATAAAAACGTTTCTGTTTTAACAATGTGTTGAAACAGATTACTGTAGAAACTGAACAGACATGAAATGCGTGTGTTCCAAACAACGATCTATTATTTCCACTCTAAAACTCCACTTCACTCCCAGATACTCAATCAAGGCATGAGCTGAGAGAAGTTCGTGCACGTTCTAAATTGGTGGGGGATGGAATAGCCGGCTGCTCCTTGCTTCTCTTTATCAACACATTTAGAAGACAAAGGGCGCTGGCGGAGAGGTGTGAAGGGATTTAAGAAGCAGTTTAAGGTGGGACGGAATTACGAGTTTTTTCGTAGGCTCTGATAATTCTAGTGTTAAAAGGATCTCTCACCCAGTCATACTGGGAACTGTTTTTAGGGAAGTACTTTGTAAAGAATCCCATCAGTGATGAAATATGCTGCTTAAAATATGGAATCACTGAGGTGACATCATAGTCAGTAGTGTCAACAAATTCCTGCAAGTTCTCAAATGACACAGTATTTCCTTCATCAAGTCGCCTGCCCCACATTGCAAGCTTTCGAGTGAAAGAGTTGATCTTGTCGGTGACCTGAGGGAGGTGTTGATTTTTCCCTTGAAGCTGTAGATTTAGTTCATTGAGCTTTCCAAATATGTCACTCAGGTAAGCAAGTTTCATCAGAAAGTTCTCATCACTAAACTTTGTTGCAACTTCATACTTGTGCTCCTGCTCCAAAAACAATCTTATCTCTTCTCTGAGCTCAAAAACTCGGGATAACACTTTTCCTCGTGACAGCCACCTTGCTTCACTGTGAAACAGCACAGCTTGATGTTCAGCTCCCATCTCCTCACAGATAGCAGAGAAAACTCTTGTTTTTAGTGGTCTGGTCTTTATTAAATTGACTACTCCTACAATGTCAGTCATAACCTCACTTAATTCAGAGGAAAGGTGCCTTGATGCCAGTGCCTCTCTATGTAAAATACAGTGTGTCCACTTTGCATTAGGTGAAGCCTTCTTTATGAGAGTCCGAAGTCATTTTCTCATCCCTGCCATGGTCTGTGCACCATCACTGCAAACACCAATGCAGTTCTCCCACTTTAGCCCATTCTCAGTCAGGAAGCAGTCTAGCATTTTGAATAGCTCTTCGGCTGTGGCTCTGTCTCTGACATATTTACAAAAAAGTAGATCCTCACACAGGGAATTTGTCATTTCAAAACGTACATAAGCAATAAACAAACAGTCTTTGTTGCTGTCAATTGTTCATCAAATTGTAAGGCAAAACGTTTATCTTTGAGTTTTTCTACCAGCTGTTCTTTAAGATCGTCAGCAATCTCATTTATACATCTAGCAACAGTGTCATTTGACAGAGGGATAGTTTTTATTTTTGTAGCACTTGCGTCATCCAGCATGACAGAGACCATGTCTAATACTGCAGGCAGTATCAGCTCTTCTGCTATGGTGTGGGGTTTTTTGCACTGAGCAATTTGGTACGCCACCTTATATGATGCCAACAACGCTCGCTGGTTTACTGAAGTAGCAGTCAGAAAGCAGGATGATTGCTGGCAATATTCAACACGTTTTCGCTGAAAAAACTCAAGCGGCTTATCAGCGTGATTAGGGTGTAATGTCTTTAAGTGACGCCTTAATTTATCTGGCTTCATGCTGTCCGCTGCCAACATTTTTAGACACAGTAAGCACACCGGTCTTTCCTCGTCTCCCACCGTAGTCACAGTGAAGCCAAGCGCTACATACGCTTCGTCATATTTCCTCGTCTTAGCTTTTGGGAGACTTTCGTTTGTCTCTTTATCTTCTTCTTTCTCCGCCTGTCTTCTCATCCCTGTTAAAAAAAATTTTCATGATGTCACTTGAGGGTCTGCTACACTTTGTGTCTACACTTCATACTCATACTGTGTACTGTGTGCAAAGCGCGCATGCTCAGTGCAAACAAAACCCCTACACCACCAAGCGAATGCTCCCTGCGCACACTCTGCCAATGAGAGCGCCACTGCCCCTTAATGTAGTGGAGTGGTATTGCACTTTATTTTAGAACAGTAAAAAAAATCAAAATAGAAAAATAAAAAAGCATGTTCCCCGAGGTCAAACGCGCCCCCCTTGACAGAGCCACATGCCGCCCTAGGGGGGGGCGCACCCCACTATTTGAGAAGCACTGGTTTAGATGATGATTAATAGTTGAGAATAAAACTCTTGCATTACCAACATTATAATTTCTAATTTGAGAGAAATAGGACTGCCTCTCAAGACAGACTACATTGTTATATTCAGTTATTTTTGCCTTCAATATTTCATAGTGGACTATCAGTTTAGTTTTTCTCCATTTAGGTTCAGCTCTCCAGCATGTTCTATTTAAACCAAACTCTGTTTGGGTCTTCCAAGGTATCATAGTGCTGGAGGATTTCTTAACAGTCTTTTCAGGGGCCATTATGTCAGCTGTAGCTCTAAACCTAGCATTAAAATTTTCTACCTTATTGGTTACACTACTAGCATTATTAAGGTAAGCACTACAATCCGACTGACTGGTTAATCCTTTTGAAATCACTAATTCCAGTATGTGTCCTCCCTTATGTGTGGGCTGTCTGATGTGTTGACCAAGTTCAAAAGAGAGCATTTCTTTTGGGTCACATTGGGTATCCACATGAAAATTAAAATTGCCTACAGTTAAGAACCTGTCATAATTAGTTATTTTTATAGTTACCTCAAAAAAAAACACATTATATTTTGGAGGTCTATAAATGCCCAATACAAGTTACTGCAACACTCCTTGAATAACCACAGCAATATACTCGAAAGATGTAAAGTACCAAAACCAGCATCTTTAAGGTTTAATCAGCTTAAATACTAAACTGCTGCCTTGGCGAACCAAATGAGCAAAGAAGTAATTTGGAGCTGCTTCAATTAACACTGCTGCACCATCAGAGCTGAGCCACATTAAACTTAATGTAAAAAAGATGATTTTCCTATCACTGATAAGGTTAGTACTGTAAAAAGTCTTGCTGGTTAATATTCTAACATTTAGTAGAGCCACATTTAAGGTCTCAGAAAAGCAGAGCTTAATAAGACTGTTATGGCAGTTTGAATTGGTAATGAACTTGTGTTCATGCCACTTTTTTAAATTTAATCTCTAATCTGTTGTCAAAGTTCTAATATAGTGCGCATCTATAGGTGAAATAGTAATTAAATTATTTACATTTATATCACTTTGTCCAGGTTTTTTATTGGACTGTGGACTATTACAGTGCAAATACAGTGCACAAATAAAGGTGAACTCACTACAGAATTATCACATCATGACAGAACATTATAAAAAAACATTAGCTCTAAAATTACATAGTCAAGAAAGACAGATTGCTTTTGAGATTATTTCGGATAGGGCCCAGGTACCACATTTTTTTGGATGGAGAGCATCTCATCTGAAGAAATGCAGTTTCTCCTAGAAAATATCCCAGTTATTCACAAAACCGATGTTTTCTCTCTTACAAAATCCTCTAAGCCAGTTGGTCAAGGCCAGTAGTCAACTATAGGATTCATCCAACCTTCTAGCCAAGGGCAAATGACCTGAAATGATGATTCTCACAGCTGTAGTCTCCTTTGTGGCTTTAATTAGTGTAACATAGTCTGCCTTTTTTGAACGTGAGTGTCAATATCTCTGTAGTTTACACCTCAGCGGAGTACGAATTTCCTTACAGCCCTGTTTGTGCTTCTCGATAACTGTCATGGCTCATTTCATAATATCTTGTACTTCTGCATTGAGAAAAAAAACAAGAAATAAATGTTTTACATTTAGGACATGAAATACTGAGGTGGTGTAAAATTGAATCCCCAATAACAAGTACATCATCAATGTCTACAAGCACAGTGGAGAATTGGACACAGTCAAAGTGATTATGGATGGTGACGCTTTCCTCAGATGATGGAGATGATATAGCCTTGAACCCCCGCCTATGTTGCTGAAACAGCCAGATTCCATTATCATCATTTTCTCGAGAAGGGGTAGGTGTAAAACACACTTGGCCCAGTGTATGAGCTGTACGGCACAGGGTTGATGTTGCAGAGTTGAATCAAGCTGCATCAATCTCAGATGCTGAGGAGGTCTTTTTTAGTAGGTGAGCATTCTGTTCCTTGAGGTGCGTCTGTCTAGCCAGACGTTGCTGCTGAATCTGACTCTCAAGGGCCTATAGTTCATTGACAGTACTCTGCAGCTCACAGTCAGCCATCTTCCACTTCTGCTTCACGTCCTAGGAGAGCGAGATAGACAGAGAGAGAGAGAGAAGGGGGATTATGCTTATTATTTCTAAATTAAACAGTGTTCTATCAACTTGTTCTTCAGAGAATTAATTAAATGTGATAAAAGTAAAACCCTTATGATTGTAACTTCCCTTTTTAAATACAGGGCAAGTATGTTGTATGTTTCAGTCTTTGAAAGAATAAAATTTGTATAAATTAATAAGTAGTAATTTATTCCCTATCCACCAATATGGGATTAAAAGAAGCAGAAGAATGCTATTGCCCTCATCCAGAAAACACAACCTGTTCTCAAGATTAAGGGTCGCTGGAAATCTTTTTTTTTTTTTCCATCCGAGAGGCAGCCTTTCCAGCAGCTCCGTGTATGACTTTATCTTTTTACCTTTTTTCTATTTTTTTTTTTTTTGCTCTATTTCAATGATCACTTCTACCACTTTCTTTTATGTGGAATTCTCCCTGGACACTTTTTACTATTTTTACTACTTGACATGGATTTTTACACTCTGAGACTCACCTATTCAAGTAATCAACTTAAAGCACTGAGAAGAAATGCTCATGCCGGTGTGGTTCCTCATTTACCTGACGAGGTAAGAAGACGATATCGGGCCAGCCGAGGCGGCGCAAAGATAAAAAATAAGATAAAAGCCAGGCAACTTGAGAGAAAATGGCGTTATAAACCGTCGGTGCCTTCTGTGATCCTGGGAAATGTGAACTCACTACCAAATAAGATCGACGAATTGGCTGTGCTGGTGAAAAATGTCAGAACCTACAGAGAATGCAGCTTGCTGTGTTTTAGTGAAACATGGCTAACGTCTATCATCCCAGATGCTAACGTGGAGCTACCCGGGTTTACCACAGTTAGAGCGGACAGAGACGCAAGTACCTGTGGGAAGAAGAAAGGAGGAGGACTCGCTTTCTATGTCAATACAAAGTGGTGCAACTCAGGACATGTAAACGTTAAAATCTCCAATTGCTGCAGGGACATTGAAACTGTTGGCCATAAGTCTGCGTCCCTATTACTTGCCCAGAGAGTTTGGACTCACAATTGTTGGTATTGCTTACATCCCCCCTCAAGCGAATGCGGAGATAGTGAGTGACATCATCCATTCCACAGTTGCTAAGTTACAAACGCAGCACCCTGAGGCACTTGTGCTAATCTCTGGAGACTTTAACCATGTGACGCTGGACAAAACATTACCTGCCTTCTCCCAGTATGTGGATTGTAACACCCGGGGAAATAGGACTATCGACCTACTGTAAACGTTAAAGACGCATACAGCGCCACCCCACTGCCTGTGCTTGGGAAAGCCGATCATAACCTGGTTCTGCTTCAGCCTCACTACAAACCAAGAGTGAAGGCTCTACCTACAACCACATGATCATTCAGGAAGTGGTCCCCTGAGGCAGAGCAGGCTCTGAGAGACTGCTTTGGAACTACAGACTGGGATACAGTATATTGCAGGGATCACATAGTGAGAGCATTGAGGGGGTTGGTAATTGCACAACTGATTACATCAACTTGTGTATGGACATTGTAATTCCAGTAAGAACAGTACGCTGCTATGCTAACAACAAGCCATGAATTACAAGTGACATCAAAGGCCTTTTGAACCAGAAGAAGGGCTTTTAAAGACGGTGATCAGCATGAGCTCAAGCGCGAGTAGAAGGAACTCCGAGTCCAGCTCAGGGCAGCGAAGGAGCAGTACAGGAGAAAGCTAGAGCAGAAGTTGCAGAATAACAGCATGAAGGAAGTGTGGGATGGGATGAAGATTATCACTGGCTGCAGCTCGAGCGGGTGCCACCATCGAGACAGACGTGGAGAGAGCAAAACAAATGAACAACTTCTTTAATAGGTTTGATCACCCTAACCCACTCTCACCTCAGAGTACTGCATTCTCCAACCATCCTTCTGTTGATACCAGCATAGGTGAGACATCCCCACCCACAATCACAGCAGCCCATGTGAGCAGAGAGCTGAGAAGACTTCGTGCCAGCAAAGCAGCTGGTCCAGATGGAGTATCGCCACGACTGCTGAAGGCCTGTGCGTTGGAACTGGGGAGTCCTCTACAGCACATCTTCAGCCTGAGCCTGGAACAGGGGAGAGTCCCAAGACCTTGGAAAACATCTTGTATCACCCCAGTCCCTAACGGCATCACGTCCTAGTGAGCTGAATGACTTCCGGCCTGTTGCTCTGACGTCACATCTGATGAAGACCATGGAGTGGCTGCTGCTTCACCACCTGAGGCCACAGGTCCGCCACGCCCTCGACCCTCTGCAGTTCGCATACCAGGAGAAGGTAGGAGCGGAGGATGCCATCATCATCATCTTGACCCCATCGGCAAAGATCTTCGTTTCGGGTCCACTACCTCTCGTCAGACGATCCAACGAGTACTACAGTCGTCTGCTAGGGTTGAACAACTGGCTACAGGGTTTCTGCAAGAAGAAGGATGTCGGCTTCATCAACAATTGGAATCTCTTCTTGGAAAGGCCGCGTCTCTTCAAGCGTGATGGCCTGCATCCGAACAGTTTCGGCGCCCGGGTCCTCTCCGAAAACATATCGAAGGTAATTCGTTTTTCTTGACTATCTATCTCTGCTCTTAACCCCTTCCGAAATAATACTGCTGTGCCAGGACATGATGAATGTTTAATAGAGTCTTCCGTTAAAGTTCACACCATTAATACTGTAATAAGCAATCTCAATGCACGTAGAAAACCTAGGAAATACGGCATAAACTCCAATAATCTAATTAAAATCACTATTTTAGAGGAACAATGTATTAAAACTATAAAACAGATCACAGATTAAACAAAAAATATACACAGAGCGGCGCTAATAATAATAATTTAGTTCCTATTCCAAATAACAATAACGCACATAGTACTCATCTCTGCACCTCCGAAACATTAAATATGGCACTATTAAATGTCAGAGCTTTAACTAACAAAACGTTTTTATCAACGATCTTATTAGTGATAAAAATAGATCTTATTGCACTAAATGAAACATGGTTGAATTCAGATGCGCGTCAGTTTTAATCGAATCTGCCTCCGGATTACAGTTTTACTCATTCAAACCGCCAGGGAAAAGGGGCGGATTGGCTAACATTTACTCGAGCGATTAAAATGTAAAGATGTCAGTTTTGGTAAGTTCAAGTCCTTTGAGTATCTCGCCGTTGTTATTCATGGAGATTCTCAAGTTCTAATACTATCCGTGTATAGACCTCCTAAATATAACGCGTTTTTGAGGAATTCTCTGACTTAATGTCAATTTTAATTACTAATTATGACACACTCCTAATAGTTGGCGACTTTAATTTTCATATAGATAATCAGTGTGATCTAAAAGTAAAAGAATTTATGAACCTCCTGGATTCTTTTGATTTGAGACAACTCATAAATCAGCCTACACATAAAGCAGGTCATACATTAGACTTAGTGATTACTAAAGGACTGAAAGTTGATATAAAACAGATCATTGATATTGGTCTATCAGACCATTTTCTTCTACTTTTTAATATAGAAATAATGATAAAAACACTCATGAGAAGCATATTGTTAAAAACGCTTCTTTGATTCGCAGCAGCTTTAAAACTTACAAACATTTTAAGCAATCAGTCCGTTTATAGTGCCAGCTATAATAGCGAGGACAATGTAAATAGTAAGGTGGAAAGATTTAATTCTAAAGTGAGAGCTGCTGTTGACATAGTTGCACCTGAAAAGACAGTGAAAAAATCTTCTAGCATTGGTATACCATGGAAGACCCAAAGAGTGTCTGATTTAAAGAGAACATGCCGTAGAGCTGAGCGTCAATGGAGGAAGAGTAAACTTACTATCCACCACGAAATATTAAAAGTCAAAATAACAGAATACAATAACACTGTCCGTCTTGAGAGACGCTGCTATTTCTCTAATATTATAAATAACAATGCTAGTAATCCTAGAGTCTTATTTTCAACAATTGATCGCCTACTAAACCCAGGTAGCTCAAAGGAATGCCTCCTAAGTGCTTCCAGTGAAACCTGTGAGGCTGTCGCTGTATTCTTCAATCAAAAATTAATGATATTAGAAATAACATAGTATATCTCCCCAACACTAAGGATCCCCTAAACCCCAACATCCTGTTATAAACAAATTAAACTCTTTCACTAGGATAGATTTACCTGATTTACAAAAATAATATCTCAATTAAAACCCTCCACCTCGTCCTTGACCCGATACCAACAAGGTTTTTCAAAGAAGTATCAGGCGTGCTAATTGATAATGTTCTTGACATAGTAAATTCGTCACTAGATACTGGGGTCTTCCCAGACTGTCTTAAGACTGCTGTAGTTAAACCCCTACTTAAGAAACATAATCTTGACCCTCGCTCTTGAAAATTTTAGACCCATCTCTAACTGCCCTTCTTAAGTAAAGTTCTAGAGAAGGCAGTCATTATGCAGTTAAATGACCACCTAAATAAACATGCTATTCTTGATAAATTTCAGTCAGGTTTTAGAACAAATCACAGCACAGAAACTGCACTCGTTAAAGTAGTAAATGACTTGCGGGTAAATGCAGACAGAGGCCATTTATCTGTTCTCATCCTCTTAGATCTGAGTGCTGCATTTGACACCATTGATCACAACATTCTTAGAAATCGCCTTAGTCAATGGGTGGGCCTCTCTGGCAGTGTCTTAAATTGGTTTGAATCCTACCTGACAGGGAGAAAATATTTTGTTAGTTGTTGGGAATTACAACTCAAGACACATGATATCCAATATGGTGTTCCACAAGGCTCTATCCTGGGTCCGCTGTTATTCTCAATCTACATGCTTCCGTTAGGTCAGATTATCTCAGGGCACAACGTGAGCTACCACAGCTATGCTGATGACACACAGCTGTACTTATCAATAGCACCTGATGACCCGATTCTATTGATTCACTAACACAATGTCTGACTAGTATCTCAGAATGGATGAATAGTAATTTTCTCAAGTTAAATAAAGAGAAAACTGAAATTTTAGTGATCAGCAATAATGGATACAATGAGGCTATTAGAAATAAACTGGATACATTAGGATTAAAAGTCAAGACGGAGGTAAAAAGCTTAGGGGTGATTGTTGACTGTAATCTGAATTTTAAATCACATATTAATCAGATCATTAGGACAGCATTTTTCACTTAAGAAACATAAGTAAAGTTAGACCTCTTTATCACTGAAAGATGCTGAGAAATTAGTTCACGCGTTTGTTTTCAGTCGACTAGATTACTGTAACGCACTCCTCTCAGGACTACCCAAAAAGATATAAATCGTTTGCAACTAGTGCAGAATGCAGCTGCTAGAATCCTAACTAGGAAAAGAAAATCAGAACACATTACTCCAGTTTTGATGTCACTACACTGGTTACCTGTGTCATTCAGAATTGACTTTAAAATTCTGCTTATGGTTTATAAAGCCTTAAATAATCTCCCCCATCTTATATATCGGAATGTCTGACACCTTATATTCCAAATCGTAACCTCAGATCCTCAAATGAGTGTCTCCTTAGAATTCCAAGAACAAAACTTAAAAGAAGTGGTGAGGCGGCCTTCTGCTGTTATGCACCTAAAATCTGGAATAGCCTGCCAATAGGAATTCGCCAGGCTGATACAGTAGAGCACTTTAAAACACTGCTGAAAACACATTACTTTAACATGGCCTTTTTATAACTTCATTTTAATCGTAATTTAACTTAATCCTGATACTCTGTATCTTCAATTCATCATAACAACTATTCATGGTGGCTCTAAAATCGGTACTGACCCCTACTCTCTTTTCTGTTTCTTTTTCCGGTTTCTTTGTGGTGGTGGCCTGCGCCACCTCCACCTACTCAAAGCTTCATGATGCTCCAACAATGATGGACGGATTAAAAGGAAGAAGTCTACGTGACCATCATCATCATCAAGCCCTTCCGTGAGAACCCTAAATCCAAAGAGGACTGTTTCATTTATGTTAGGTAGAATGCCCAGAGGGGACTGGGCGGTCTCATGGTCTGGAATCCCTACAGCTTTTATTTTTCTCCAGCCGTCTGGAGTTTTTGTTTTTCTGTCCCCTGGCCATTGAACCTTACTCTTATTCGATGTTAATGTTGATTTATTTTTTTATAATTATGTCTTTCATTTTTCTATTCTTTAATATGTAAAGCACTTTGAGCTACTGTTTGTATGAAAATGTGCTATATAAATAAATGTTGTTGTTGTTGTATCTATATGCTTCACCGATCCCTCTCCCACTTGGACAGAGGCAGTGGTGCTGTAAGAATTATGTTTTTGGACTTCTCTAGCGCCTTCAACACCATCCAACCTCTGCTCCTTAGACAAGCTGACTGAGATGGGAGTAGATTCATACCTGGTGGCATGGATCATGGACTATCTTACAGACAGACCTCAGTATGTGCGTCTCAGGAACTGCAGGTCTGACATTATGGTCAGCAACACAAGAGCGCCGCAGGGGACTGTACTTTCTCCGGTCCTGTTCAATCTATATACATCAGACTTCCAATACGACTCGGAGTCCTGCCACATGCAAAAGTTCGCTGACGACACTGCTATTGTGGGCTGCATCAGGAGTGGGCAGGAGGAGGAGTACAGGAAGCTAATCAAAGACTTTGTTAAATGGTGCGACTCAAACCACTTACACCTTAATGCCAGCAAGACCAAGGAGCTGGTGGTGGATTTTAGGAGGCCCAGGCCCCTCATGGACCCTGTGATCATCAGAGGTGACTGTGTGCAGAGGGTGCAGACCTATAAATATCTGGGTGTGCAGCTAGATGACAAATTGGACTGGACTGCCAATACTGATGCTCTATGTAAGAAAGGTCAGAGCCGACTATACTTTCTTAAAAGGTTGGCGTTCTTAAACATCTGCAATAAGATGCTGCAGATGTTCTACCAGACAGTTGTGGCGAGTGCCCTCTTCTACGCGGTGGTGTGCTGGGGAGGCAGCATAAAGATGAAAGACGCCTCACGCCTGGACAAACTTGTTAAGAAGGCAGGCTCTATTGTATGAGTAAAGTTGGACAGTTTAACATCTGTGGCAGAGCGATGGGCATTAAGCAAACTCCTGTCAATCATGAAGAATCCACTGCATCCACTGAACAGTGTCATTTCCAGGCAGAGGAGTAGCTTCAGTGACAGACTTTTGTCACTGTCTTGCTCCACTGACAGACTGAGGAGATCGTTCCTCCCCCACACTATGCGACTCTTCAGTTCCACCCGGGGGAGTAAATGCTAATATTACTCAAAGTTATTGTCTGCTTTTACATGCATTTTTATTACTATTTAATTTAATATTGTTTTTCTATCAGTATACTGCTGCTGGATTATGTGAATTTCCCCTTGGGATTAATAAAGTATCTATCTATCTATCTATCTATCTATCTATCTATCTATCTATCTATCTATCTATCTATCTATCTATCTGTCTATCTATCTATCTATCTATCTATCTATCTATCTTCTATCTATCTAAATCAGCCACATTTTTCATTGTCTTTATGATTGGAGTTCTTTTAACAACATTTGTAAACCTTGTGGTAATCATTTCCATCATCCATGTCAAACCGTTGCACACACCTACCAATATACTGACACTCTCTATGACTGTTGCCAGCTTTCTTATTGGAATATTCATTATGCTTGTTAAACTGATTCAAACAACGGATAAATGCTGGGCCTTGTGAATTCATACTTGTATGGTAATGGTATTTTGCTATGGTGCTATTACTGCAATTTCTGTTACATATCTTATTTTTCTTTCTGTTGACAGATACTATGCTGTTTGCTACCCATTATATTATTCAACAAAAATTACAATAACAGAGCCTGGGTATTTGCTGCAATTAGTCTGGAGTTTTTTGATCTGCTACACTACTTTGCTATTTTATATACAGTTCCCCCTTATATATAGTGACAAAAATGTTTATGTAGGAATCTGTTTGTTTGTTTTTACTATAATAATTTTTATAGTTGATATGCTATTTAATAGTCTACTTCCATTTTCTGTCACGCTGATTAAGTATTCTAAGATCTTGATTGTTGGAATTCAGCACTCAAAAGCATTAAGGAATGTAGGAGATGAAGTTCAGACTGTGCAAAAGAAGAAGAAGTAGAAAGTATTTACAGAGATGCAAAATAAAGCTACAATAATGATAGGAATTCTAATTGTCACATTTTTTTCATTTATTAGTCAATTTTATATATATGCGCTTTAATCAAAATTCATCACAATATCTGTTTTGGCTTGAGGAATTGGTCTCGTCTATTGCGAGAGATGGACGTCTGAAGTGGAGCTCCGCTAGCAGCGGTGTTATTTTTCATATTATCTGCTTATTATCCTGAGATATCCTCTATTTATTCAACCTGAGGGGCACTGCTACAGTATATGTAAGCATATATAAACATGGCCAACAAGAAAGGGGGTCCGAAAGAACCGAAAACTAAAGCTGCACCCAGCTAAGATCAGCAAGCCCTAGTTCAAGATACAGCCTTTCAGAGGCAGACCTGGATCAGATGGGGGAAAGTACAGACTCCTCGGGACCACAGTTCGCTACATCGTCGCCAGCTGAGATTGAAAAGGGGAGTGAATGTAAGATCGTGAGTGAAGCAGGTCGCCGATTGGAGAAGATCACCTGAAACTGGAAAAGGCCTTGCAGTCCGCAGTTTCAATTACTCCACGTGAGCTGGGAACAGCGGGGACATAGCGGCCTACAATAGACCCTGCCGCTTCACCTACAGTGCAAGAAAGCACAATTGAACTGTCTGAACTGAAGGTGATGTTCGCTGAGCTGATGCAAGAGATAAAGAATAGCGAGAAGGCAAATGAGAAGGCAAGGGTAAAGGCAAATGAGAAACTGCGACAGGAGCTGCAACAGGCAAATGAAAGGCTGTGACAGGAGCTGCAACAGATGCGGCAGCAGGATAATAAAGTCTTTAAAGATATGCTGGGTAAAATTGAAGAGCACATTCAGGAAAACACGGTTAAACTGAGCAAACTTACTGATCAACTGGAGGATGTCAAGGAGACATTCACGACTCGGATTGAAACAGCCGAAAATTTAGCTGCCAGTGCCGAAGAAAAAGCAGTAAATGTCAGCTCCAAATTCAAAAAACTCAGAGACAGACTGGCTACTTTGGAAGATGGAAGCAGAAGACCTAGATCTATTATTATCCGCTTTGAAAGATTATCATTTAAGCTAGAGGTGATGGCACTCCTCAGACACAAGCAAGAGATTATATATGAAAATAACCACATTCCTATCTTCCCTGACTTCTCTCCAGCAACAGCTACTAAACGCGCAGCCTTCTACAACATTAAACAGCGGTTACGGCAAGCCAACGTCAAATACAGCCTCTTGTATCCGGCCAAATTGAAAGTGGAATTGCAGGGTCAATTCTATGTCTTCGCTAGCAAGGAAAAAGCAGAAAAGGAATTAAGAAAGCTGATCCCGGGACTATTCTGATACATAATAGTGAGTCATGGCCGTTAATGATATGGCAAGGATTAATAATCTACTGTCTGATCTAATTGTTTAATATACGGGTTTTTATCATTATATATTCTCATTATCACTCATTATTACTCGGGCGCTATCTGTTTATGTTTTAGTGTGCTTAATTAATTTTTCTTTTTTTTTCTTTCTTTTATCTAAATACTAGCAGAATACCCGCACTTCACAGCGGAGAAGTAGTGTGTTAAAGAAGTTATGAAAAAGAAATGGAAAAATTTTTAAAAATAACGTAACATGATTGTTAATGTAATTGTTTTTTCATTGATATGAGTGTTGTTCTCATATCTGTATATATATATATATCTATATCTATATCTATCTATATATATATATATATATATATATATATATATACCAAAATACCACTTGGCAGCGGAGAAGTAAAAAGAAATGGAAACATTTTAATAATAACGTAACATGATTGACAATGTAATTGTTTTGTCATTGTCATGAGTGTTGCTGGCATATATATATATATATATATATATATATATATATATAGCAGAATACCTGCACTTCGCAGCGGAGAAGTAGTGTGTTAATGATGTATGTACGTGTGTGTGTATATATATATATATAATGTAGATAGGTGTTTGTGTGTGTATATTGTGAACTTTGACCTTTTTTAATAGGAACCCGGATGGGCTCGAGCTGCTTCCCGGCAATCAGTCCTAGCCACACCCCAGTGTGGCGGAAGTGCCGGCTGCACACCCGGAAGCCGTCCAGGTGTCCCATGTCGTCTTCCCCCAGCACTTCCTGGTGTGGCGGAAGTGCTGGGCTCCAGGGTTGTGATGGCACTGTCAGTCCTCCACTCCTGTGCGTGTCTTCATAATCCGAGCTGACGACCTCATAATCATATGCGTGCAAAATAGAAAGTGCAAATCGGCTTAATATTAGTTCGCCGTTGCACTTGTCTGGGCTATAGCTCAGGGGGAGGATGAAAAAAACTAAAAGTGCTCACTTTGACTTAAGGCAGAAGCGCAGTCAGCATCTCAAAGGCCGGCACAGCTATGCGCGCGCGCCGGCTGCTCGACTTTTGCTGGGCAGGAGACCTCAGTTTTTGCAGACACGTTTACGATATCAAAAGTCTCAGCGCTCTTTGGAGGTCATTCATATTTATATATATATATATATATATATATATATATAGCAAAATACCCGCGCCTCGCAGCAGAGAAGTAATGTGTTAAAGAAGTAATGAAAAAGAAAAGGAAATATTTTAATAATAACGTAACATGATTGACATTGTCATGAGTGTTGCTGTCATATATATGCCTGCCTAAATAAGTCACCCTCGCTTCGCTCTTACTTTTTTACCGTTCATTTAATCATGGCTAGTGGCGGAAAAATTATAAAATGGAAGGAGGATTACACTGAGTATGGCTTTACCAAAACAATTATTGATGACGAATCGATTATTCATAAAGCTTGAATTGGTATTCTGTTTTTCTGTGTTAACCTCATATTTTTTCATACTTCTTCTCATACCAAGGTGGTGCGAGGGTAAAATGAATCGGGGTGCGCTGATCAATGTAATCGGTGTACCAGGAAATCATGCTTTGACAAAAGTTCCCCTTTGCTTGTAATGCAAAGTGTGATTAAATGCATTATTTTTTAACGCGTTATGGAGCACATGCATCGAAGCTTCTCAGCTGTGCTTGTGCTAAGAAAAGGAAAGATTTTAAAAATAACGTAACACGATTGTCAATGTAACCTTTTGTAAGTAGTGCCTGGAGGATTCAGTATGGAGAAACTCTAGAGACAGCGTGTGTATTAACTTGTGGATTTTTCTGTGAGTATTTGGTGGCAGTGTGACGAAGATGCTTTGAAAGACGGCGTTAGCCGTGGAGCTCAGCTCAGAGCGAAATGAGGTAAATGGGAGGGGATATGATGACGTGACTCCCCCATCCGCCTTAACTGTCAATCCCCCACAAACACAGTCTCTCGGAATTTGCATAAGCACACCCCTTCACCTGCAATTTTAACTTAGTTACAAAGTGATCAAAACTCTCGTTTATATCCTGCGTCCTCTCATTAAACTTGTATCCCGTATTACCCGTGGGCATGAGAAACGCCAGCGGCAGCCTGTCTATGAACTTAATTTAAACTTTAGGTTTCCACCGTGCTTTCATTCCGAAGTAGCAGCACTCGTGAATATGGTAGTATATGTCACTCGCTCACTTCTTATTGTTTCGCTGCCTTCTCAATTATATAATGCATGTTTTCTTCAGAGCTTTTTGGAGGTTGTGACGATGTGGGTTCTAGCTCCACACTCCCATCTGATTTTGGGAACCCTTGAACCCAACACCGTCGGTAATGTCACCGATGAGCTAGTCAATGGAGGCAAACAAACAATTGAGCAAGGGGTGGTGCAAAAAGTGAATAGGGCTTTTATTTAAAATTGTCCATCAAAACAAAACAGTGTTCCAATAAATAGTGCAGTTCATTCAATAAATAATCCAATAAAACATGTGGAGGTTAAAACCAATAGAACAAACAATCCTTTAAAACGAGAGGTTAAAAATCTTCTTTAGGAAGCAGTCTTAAAACAACAAACAAGCTCGGTGCTTCTTTTAACATGTGACTCCCCTGCATCTCCCTGTCCAGGCTTCGCAACAGAGGAGCCACACTCTCTATGCAGCTGCCCTCCTACAACACACATTCGAGACTGGAGATCTCCCGATCCCTGGCTCCGGTATGGCACTCATCCCAGCCTCGGAGAACTTGGTTTCCACCAATGGCCAGGTCGCCCACGTTGGGGATTCCAACCACCAAGTCTCCCGACTTTCGCTGCCTTTCCGTGGCCTCTCTGCGGCCAGTCGCCTTCCCTTGGTCACTCCCGCTACATAATCGCTCAGCGGGAGCGACATCCAACTGAAACGCCTGGGTGTTGGCCCAACACCCAGCTTCCTTACAGCTGCCCTAGAGCGCTCGATCACGCGCTCACCACACGCACGCACCGCGTGTTTGTCACCGCATGCTTCCTCGCTCCCTGTAACCTCCATCCTCTTTCCTTTCCTTTTTCTCTCCGATCAATTCTTTTTCACCCTTCAACCGACTTGCGCTTCTTTTTTATAACGTGAGGGGCCATCACAGCTGTGGCATTAGCCACGGGAGCAATCACGAATGTGGGCAGTTCCTCACCTGTGCACACGGTGAGAAACGCCCACATCAACGACTGCCCCGCGGCTCGCTACAACATCGCCCCCCCTCACAAAGCCGCCTCGGGTGCGGTGATTATTTAAAAAATGGCCTTTGCTCAGTGAGCTGTGGACCCGCTATACCACAGAGGTCTTCCTGGTTTTCTAGGCACTGCGTTGACAGTCAGTTCACGTGATTACGTGGGAGGCGTGATGATGTCACACGAAACTCCGCCCCCACGGCTTTCAAGCTCAACTCCATTACAGTAAATGGAGAAAAATACCTTCCAGTTATGACCATTACGCATAGAATTTCGAAATGAAAACTGACCAACTTTTGTAAGTAAGCTGAAAGGAATGAGCCTGCCAAATTTCAGCCTTCTACCCACACGAGAACTTGGAGAATTAGTGATGAGTCAGTGAGTCAGTCAGTGAGTCAGTCAGTCAGTGAGGGCTTTGCCTTTTATTAGTATAGATTTTCTCTCTACCCTAAACGAGACTGTTCAACATCATACCCTTGGTTTATTATTATTGCTATTATTGCATTAAGACTTATTATGCTTATTCTGGACCACTTTTTAACACCATTCCCCGGGTTTATTATCCGGGTGTATTATCTTAATTTAGATTAAATATATTTTCTAAGTGCACAGGTTTTTAGACTATATTAGTAATAGAGATCTCTATTTTTTAATCCTAAAATGCCGCTGCGTGGGGGCTTGTGTTGCTTTGAATGTGCTCTGTCTCTGGGTATGTCAGAGGACTGGGACTGTGTAAAGTTGGATCTAGCCTCACGTGGAGAGGCAAAAAGGGAGGGTGGGGGGTTAAGGGGGGGAGAGAAAGAGAGCAGGCTTGATCTATACCTAATCTATCCTTTTAATCTTTATAATTATAACTACCAACGTAATAATAGGCTGCATGGCAATAACTCTTGGGGAAATAGGAAATTAAGGCTGAAGCTGTCTCACTTCCAGTTAAGACTATAAAATGACATCAAAAACTCAGAATCAATGTCTCCATGATGGGACAGTTAACTTCGTGAACTGGAATGTTAAAGGTCTGAATCACGATTTAAACAGAAAGAAAGTACTCTCTCACCGAACAGGTCTAAACACTAAAATAGTATTTTTACAGGAGGGCCATTTACTAAGCAAGGATCAGTTCCGGCTGCAAAAAGACTGGACTGGCCAAATGTTCCATTCTAGTTTTACAAAGAAAACTAGAGGTGTGGGAATTATCATACATAGAACAGTCTCATTTGTAGCATCAGATGTAGTATTGGATCCTGAAGGGAGATATGTAATGGTCATGGGAGACTTATCTAACTGTAAAATGATTTTGATAAATGTTTATGCACCTAATGTTGATAAAAAGGAATTTATACATAATTTATTTCTATCCATTCCCAATCTGAACACTCATAAAATTATAATGGCTGGGGAATTTAATTGTGTGTTAAATCCACTCTTAGATAGGACTTCTTCCACAGGGGGAACAGCATCTAATACCGCAAAGATAATTATAAAGTTTATAACTGATCACAACTTATCAGACCCCTGGAGGTTTTTAAACCCAAACTCAAGAACATATTCTTTCTACTCACCAGTACATCATTGCTACTCAAGGATTGATTATTTCTTTATAGATAACTTCTTGCCTATGATTAAATCTTGCAAATACAATGCTATTGCTATTTCTGACCATGCACCTCTGATCTTGGAGCTAAAGTTACTAAGCCCCACACACTCACCTTGCAGATGGCGTCTCAACCCGCTTCTATTAGCAGACGAGAATTGTACAGAATTCATATCCAAACAAATCAATTTCTTCCTAGAGACAAATACATCCTCAGAGATTTCTGCAGGAATACTCTGGGAAACTCTTAAGGCCTTCTTAAGAGGACAGATTATCTCATATCTTTCCCACAGAAATAAATTAGAAACCAAGAAAGTAGCAGAGATAAAAAATAATAAAAGATAATAAATTACTTGAATAGATGAAGAACATGCCAGACTACCAAGCGAAACTTTACATAGGAAAAGGCAGGTTCTGCATTCAGAACTAAACCTCTTGACAATTAAAGAAACTGAACAACTAATTTATAAATCCAGACATCATTACTATGAACATGGAGAGAAAGCTAATAAGCTTTTAACTCAACAAATTCACAAGCAAGAAGTGTGCAACGCAATCTCAGTAATCACCGACACGAACAGAGATAAAATCATCGACCACAAAAATATAATGCATACTTTCAGAGACTACTATAAATCCCTATACAGTAATCCCTCCTCGATCGTGGGGGTTGCGTTCCAGACCCTCCCCGGGATAGGTGAAAATCCGCGAAGTAGAAACCATATGTTTGTATGGTTATTTTTAAATATTTTAAGCCCTTATAAACTCTCCCACCCTGTTAACATTATTAGAGCCCTCTAGACATGAAATAACACCCTTTAGCCAAACGTTTAAACTGTGCTCCATGACAAGACAGAGATGACAGTTCTTTCTCACAATTAAAAGAATGCAAACATATCTTATCTTCAAAAGAGCGCGCCTCAGGAGCAGAGAATGTCAGAGAGAGCTCTCGCTAAGAAAAGCAAACAATCAAAAAATCAATACGTGCTTTTAAGTATACAGAAGCACCGCCATAAAACAGCATTTTGTAGAGGAGCCTCCGTGTCCTCTGTGCAAACAGCCCCTCTGCTAACACCCCCTCCGTCAGGCAGAGAGAGTGAGAAAGATAGAGAGAAGCAAACAAGCACCGCGCGGGAAGCATATCTTATATAATCGAGGAGTTTTAGTTAATATGTAATACATGCTCTGATTGGGCAGCTTCTAAGCCATCCGCCAATAGCGTCCCTTGTATGAAATCAACTGGGCAATCAAACTGAGAAAGCATGTGACCTAAATTAAAAGACCCATTGTCCGCAGAAAGCGGCGAACCAGCGAAAAATCCTTGATATATATTTAGATGTGCTTACATTTAAAATCCGCGATAGAGTGAAGCCGCGAAAGTCGAAGCGCGATATAGCAAGGGATTACTGTATACTACTGAGTTTAAAGAAGACAACACACAATCTAATGCATTTCTGGATACATTACAAATACCAGAAATAGACACTTTTAGTGCGGAGGAATTTGATAAACCTCTGGCGTTATCAGAATTACTAGATGCTATAAAGTCACTTCAAGGCGGGAAAGCAGTAGCCCTGATGGCTACCCTGCAGAATTTTACAAGAAATTCTCCGCTCAGCTATCTCCCCTCCTATTGGCAACATTTACAGAAGCCAGAAACAACCAAACTCTTCCTCAAACTTTTCACCAAGCACTAATCACCGTTTTTCCAAAACAAAATAAGGACTTATTACAATGTGCACCATGCAGACCAATTTCACTTCTGAATGATGATGTTAAAATACTCTCTAAAATCATAGCTAGAAGGATGGAGAAAGTGCTCCCCTCGGTAATATCACAAGATCAAACTGGATTTATCAGGGGCTGAAACTTATCTTCAAATCTTCGATGCCTGTTTAATGTAATATACTCACCAACTAAATCAAACACCCCAGAAATATTATTATCATTGGATGCAGAAAAAGCATTTGACATGATTGAATGGAAATACCTTTTTACTACATTGGAGAAGTTTGGGTTTGGCCCGAACATTTGTGCATGGATCAAATTACTGTATACTACCCAGAAGCTTAAATTTTTATCAACAACATTTGTTCAGACTACGTTAAACTAGAACGTGGTACTAGACAAGGATGCCCCTTGTCACCTCTACTGTTTGCGAATGCCATTGAACCACTGGCAATACATTGTCGAAATACTGATCAGATAAAGGGATTATCAGAGAAGGACTGGAACAGAAAATTTCATTATATGCAGATGATATGGTACTGTATATATCAGACCCAGAAAATTCTGTGCCTGCAGTCTTAACAGCACTCACAGAATTTCAAAAGATCTCTGGTCTCAGAATTAATCTGAATAAAAGTGTACTCTTTCTAGTGAATTCTCAAGCATATAATATTAGATTAGACACTCTACCTTTTATCATTGCAGAACAGTTTAAATACCTAGGGGTAAACATCACAAGTAAACATAAAGCTCTTTATCAACAAAATTTCACCATCTGCATGGAAAAATTAAGCAAGACTTGCATAGATGGTCAACCCTTCATCTCACACTAGCTGGAAGAATTAACACTGTTAAGATGAATATTCTTCCTAAGCTCCTTTTTTATTTCAAAACATTCCAATATACATTAATAAATCATTCTTTAAGCAATTAGATTCAACAACAACCTAATTTATTTGGAACTCAAAACATCTACGCATCCAAAGAGCGACCCTACAAAGACAAAAGGCAGAAGGTGGCATGGCTCTACCTAACTTCCAGTTTTATTACTGGGCAGCAAATATACAGGCGATAAGAACCTGGACACAAATAAAAGAACATATACAGGCTTGGTCTGCAATAGAAGTAAAATCCTGCAGTACTTCTTTATATTCCTGCTCTGTGCTCCAATAAACACAAGTTATCGGCAATATACTAATAACCCAATTGTGCTTCACTCACTTAGAATATGGAACCAATGTAGAAAGCATTTTAAGATGGAGAAGCTTTTATCTGTGGCACCTCTGCAAGAGAACCACCTCTTTCAACCTTCGCAAACATATGCAGTTTTAATATCTGGAAAAAATTTGGAATTAACTTGCTTAGAGATCTTTATATAGACAATGTCTTTGCATCCTATGAACAATTACATTCCAAATTTAACATTCCAGCTACACATTTCTTTCACTATCTTCAAATCAGGAACTTTGTTAAACAGAACCTTCCCAATTTTCCTCATCTTGCACCCTCATCCATGCTGGAAAAAATATTGCTCAATCTCAAGGACTCAGACACCATCTCTGCAATATATAAAATCATTTTACAGTCCCTCCCTTTCAAAGATCCAAGAGGACACTGGGAAAAAGATCTCTCAATTAATATATCAGAAAAGGAGTGGAAAGTAGCAATGCAGAGAATTCACTCGAACTCCCTATGCGCAACGCATACAATTGTACACCTCAAAATTATATATTGAGCACATCTGTCTCGTCTAAAACTCTCCAAAATGTTTCCAGGGCATGATCCAACCTGTGAACGCTGCAACCAAGTCCCAACCTCACTGGGTAACATGTTCTGGGCCTGCACCAAATTAACATTATTCTGGACCAAAATATTTAATTACCTTTCAGACAGCCTTGGACTCACAATCCCTCCTAACCCATTAACAGCTGTGTTTGGGGTTCTTCCAGATGGGTTTAAAGTGGAGAAAGACAAACAAATTGTGATTGCATTCACTACACTTTTGGCACGCAGACTTATTCTGATAAACTGGAAGAACCCAAACTCTCCTCTTTTAAGTCAGTGGTAAACCGATGTGTTATACTATTTGAAACTGGAAAAAATCAAATACTCAATTAGAGGATCCGTACAGATTTTTTTCAAAACATGGCAGGATCTAATCAGTAATATTTTAAAATAAGCTCTTAAAGCACAGAGGAAGCAATTATTTCCATATTTCTCTGTCTTCTGCATCCATCTCTATTGGCTTATCAAATGTATTAATTTAGGTATGTTTACAAGCCTTAAATTTCACGCCGTTTACCTTGCTCTCTCTCTCAGGGGTGGGGATCGATCTGTTCTTAACTCAATTTTACTTTTTGTAAAAAAGTGATTGATTTGTATGGATTGCAATAAAATTAATAAAACTTCAAAAAAAAAAATATCTGTTTTGGCTTTGGATATTGTTGAATATTAGTGTTTTGTTCAACTTTGCCTTGAACCCGCTCGTTTATGGACTTTTTTATTCTTGGTTTAGAAAGGGATTTAAATTTATTATAACGTAAATATTAAAACCAGGTTCTTCCGTAATAAATTTGCTTTTAGAAAATAAACCACCTAAGTTTTGTCCTCATCTTTGCTTGATATTTACAGTATATTCTAACTGGAATGATGAGGACAGATTTTGAGCTGCTCAAAAAAGACAGGATGGGCAAAGCAGCACAATTTCGTACCTTGTTGTTTAAGCTTATTACATTGTTAGAAAAAAATGGAGTGACCTGCACTCGGGTTATGGTGACTAAAGACATATTGTGTGTTATAACAAAAGATGTTTAAGTTAACTACTGAAAAGAAATTTGAGCAATGTATGTGTAAAGTTTAATTCAGTATATAACCAAGAATAGGTTACGGGAGAACCCTGAATACATTCACTGTGTTAAACTGTCACATTGTAAATAATTCAAGCCATGACCTCAGGTAAGTTAAGAAAGAATTTTTTTTATAATCAAAATGTAAATGTGAAAGAAAATTAAATAGAAATAAGATCTGTGGTCGAAATGAGCCATTTACCCTAATAATCTGAGACTTTTCAAGTGTCGTTGAAGCAAAAAAATTCTAGTGAAGGGTAACTAGACTGATTCTAGGAATGAATTAAGTGGAATGATTAAAAGAGCTGAGCCTTTCCATTTTAAGCAAAAGGAGGTTAAGAGGTGGCATAACTTAAGTTTTTATAATTATGAAGAGAATTAATACAGTGTGTCACATAGGTGCGCATGGGATGCAGCTAAAGGGCCTGAATGAGAGTAATTCCACGCCAGACCAGGGGGTGGCGTGATTGTTACTTTTAAATGAGTTCAACATGAACACAAGGACAGTGTTGGAAACTTGTTAAATTTTGCACAAAAATTAGGAAGTTTTTCTTGACACACAGAAACAGACACGGAGCATGACTACTAGTGAGGTAGACAGTAGGACTTTAGGGACGTTCAAAACTTGACTTGTTACTTTGGAAAAATTAAGTGAATTGTACTATTGAGCTTTGTTGGACCAAATGGCATGTTGTCATCTAAGGTTTTCTAATTTTTACAAATAAAGAGGTAAGTTAACTAACTTAACACATACACTCTAAACATTCTTCCTTTGAAAATGAATTGCTCGTGCTTTTAACTATTATTGTTTATGTAATATTTGTCTTTATTGTCAAAGCGTCGAATTAAAGAAACAAAGATTCTCTGTGTTCCCCTACATACTTTTCAGTGGCTGCAACTAAAGTGTCCGAAAAACTAAAGGACTCCTTGTAAAATCCTAAAAAGAAATTGTTACTGCTCCTGAATCATCTATAGTTATGGATGATATAATAATAATAATAATAATATAATACCACCACTGGATATCATCAAAGCTGTCCAGATACTTAACTTTAGCTTTAAATAGATTTACTCATAAAAGTACAGTTGCATTTAATATATTTTATCCCCATTTATAGTTAATTTGATTCACAGGATAGCAACTGTGTATTCTTCTAAGATTCTGAAATAGTTTATTTCAAAATAGTGTGTTTGTAAGCTACAAAAAACAGAGACCAAAAAAAGAAAAAAAAACAGAGGAACATGCTGAGCAAAAACAAGTAATGGAGAAATCACATTCTGCTCTCTATACCTCTCTCATATATACTGTATATTGACACAGATTCATGCAAGAGGAAAGAAGGAAATCATTAGTCTTTCCTTAGATATACAACTACAGTCTATACATCTTCATTAGTTTGCAGCAGACTTAGACAGCTTCATATCCAAATATGTTACCAATAAATCACCATCATAAATAAAATAACTATTATTCCATTATAGATGTATTGGAAAGACATTTTTCATTACTGCAAGTTCCATTTCTTAGTTTGCATGAAGGCAAGTAGTGTCTGCTGCCAGTTGTTCAGGACTATAGAATCCCTAATAAAAACATTAAATATTGAACTTGATTGTATACAGTGCTTTCTCAACAGAAAAAATGAAGATGTACAGAATGGGAATACAGTAATCCCTCGCTATATCGCGCTTCGACTTTCGAGGTTTCACTCTATCGCGGATTTTAAATGTAAGCACATCTAAATATATATCACAGATTTTTCGCTGGTTCGCGGATTTCTGCAGAGAGTGGGTCTTTTAATTTATGCTACACGCTTCCTCAGTTTGTTTGCCCTGTTGATTTCATACAAGGGACGCTATTGGCGGATGGCTTAGAAGCTACCCAATCAGAGCATGTATTACATATTAACTAAAACTCCTCAATGCTATAAGATATGCATCCCGCGCGGAGCTTGATTGTTTGCTTGTCTCTGCCTCTCTCTCACCCTCTCTGACATTCTCTGCACCTGATGGAGGGGCTGTGAGTAGAGGTGCTGTTTGCACAGAAGCTTTTTGCCTAGTGGATACGAACGCACTTCTAAGAAAAGCCGGCCGCTTTATCGCGGTGCTTCTAACAGCACACTTATTGATTTTTTGATTGTTTGCTTTAATCTCGCTCTCTCTCTCTCTCTGATGTTCTCTGCGCCTGACGGAGGAGATGTGAGCAGAGGAGCTGTTTGCTTAGAAGATACTGACGCTCCTCTAAAAAATGCCGCGGCGAACTTAAAACCACAAGTATTGATTTTTTGATTGTTTGCTTTTCTTTGCGAGCGTTCTCTCTCTCTCTCCCTCTGAAATTCTCTGCTCCTGAAGAGAAGATCTATTTGCATTCTTTTAATTGTGATAAAGAACTGTCATCTCTGTCTTGTCATGGAGGACAGTTTAAACTTTTGACTAAAGGATGTTATTTCATGTCTAGAGGGCTCTAATAATGTTAACAGTGTGGGAGAGTTTATAAGGGCTTAAAATATATAAAAATAACTACACAAACATATGGTTTCTACTTCGCGGATTTTCGTCTATCGTGGGGGGTTCTGGAACGCAACCCCCGCGATCGAGGAGGGATTACTGTATGACATTTGGATGTCCTCTCCATCCCTCAGTCTCTCAAGGATACTTTCATCAATTTGCACAAATTTGCTTCAGTACCTGTGAAACTAGAGTGGCATGATGGCGAATTGGTTGCACTGCTCCCTCGCAGTAAAGTGGCCTGTGGTCACATCGTGGGACCTTCTTTTGTGGAGTTTGCATGCATTCCCCATGTCTGCATGAGTTTCCTCTGGGTGTCCCAGTTTCCTCTCATAGTCTAAAAACATGCAGGTTTGTTGTATTGGTGACGTGAAACTGGCCTTGGGGTTGTGTGCGGGTAGTGTGTGTGTGTGTGTGTATGTGTGTGTTCACCCTTGGTTGGACTGGCAACCTGTCCAGGGGATTGCTCCTGCATTACACTTAATGCTTGCTCGGTTAGGCTCATGCACAAACCTACACCACGTGACTCTGCTCTGGACTGATCCAGTTAAAAAATGACATACCATGACCTGTGAAACTAACTGCAACTTCAGTGGCCCACAAACACACTTTATAATGATCTTCAATATTTTCTATGAAGTAAAAGTGTAAACGTTGAACATATAACCTGGCTCTCTCAGAAATAAACTTACTCTGCCAAAAGGTGTAGATGTAGGTGTAGAAAAAAATCATCAAAGTATTGTAGTTACACAAATCTGTTAAACTCTTTTTCAATTTGAGGGTGCTGTTTCTTTTAGCTTAATCTGATTAAGTGTTCATGTGAAACATATATACTGTCTTATACTACCCCCACACACCTGAAGTGGATTAGATTTGTTTGAAATAAAAATGCATGTTATTTTTTATACTCTGATTTGATATAAATTATATTGATACGAGACTTGCTGTATCTAAAGTGTCAAAAGAAATACCTAATAACTCTTTGTCAGGTTGTTCTATTGGGCTCAACATTAGCTCTCAAAAAAGGCTTATAGTGGCTATGTCAGGTGGAAGTTCCTGGACATTTCATAGATTGCAGTAAAGTAGATAGATAATAGATAATCAAATTCAGGATCTTCATACTGCATTGAAAATCTTTTCTCAATCTGTAGTTTTTCAGATAGAATTTCTTTGAGGTCATTAAGTGAAGAATGATTGGGAATGGACACTTTTTGTATACTGTCAGGTAAGAAAATAACTCGAAGTAAACAGTGACAAATTTGACTAAAAAACAAGATTAAAAAAAAACAAGTTCCCCAGAATTACATTAAATGGCTAACAAATTATAAATCTCTTGAGAAATTAAAAGCTTTGCCCTGAATTTGTAAGGTGTAAGAGGATGAGAGTCTGGATGAACAATATTTACATCTCCATAGTTGCACCTTGTAACTTCATATGACCGAAGATGTTCAGGGTACCATGAGCTCTGTTTTTCAACAACAAATGAAACTTCACCATTTACTATTAAAATATTCTAAAAAAAAGCCAAGTCAGGTAGACCAGAAGAAGAACCCACAGATATTACCAAACCTTTTGAGTAACTAGTTCCACGCAAGCATATAATATCTATGAGATACAAATTGTTCTGTTATGGATACTATTTACTGATAACATCCTTAAGCCTCGGTTGAAGAAACTGGATATGGACCCCCTTTGCCAGGTTGCAATAAAGGCTTAAAAACATTGGGTGTGTCCAAAACACAAACTTGCAATAAATGATGCTGTTTTTTGCCAAAGTAACTACCATATTTTTAAAATTGAATGAAATGTGAACTACCCTCTTGAAAACACTATGTTTAGATTCATATCTCATGCTCCACAGATCAACTAAGGGGCCAAAACATCTTATCATATTTGGATAATGCTCTATGAAATGGTTTTTGGGTTTTAGCTTTTCATTTGGAAACACTTCTTGAAAGAGTTATCAGTGTCCTGAGAGTTTTAACTCCAAAGAGCACAATGTTTCCTCAGAAAATTTCTTTGAAAATGCAAGTTCCATAATATCGTTCAAGTCTATAAAAATTTGCCAAGTCTTCTCTTTTTTGAGCACTAAACTATCATTCCTCAAAGGTAAGAGTCTCAACAGTGTCCAGTGTACCACTATTTGTTTTTTTGGAACAAAAGGCTTGTGAAATTTTTTTGTGGCCGATTAACTTTATTAGAGTGGTCATATGGAAAATTGTGCAAACAAACACTCAACTAAAAAGGCACAACAGCCTCAAGAAAATGGTGAAGAAGGACAGTTTACAGGGTGAGGAAAAGTCATATGGTTACTCAACGCACATTCAGCTTTCACACCACTGACAGACTTGTGGTTTGCTTTAATTAAATCATCATGCCCCTGTTGTGTTCTTTCTTGAAACATTTCTTGTTGTACTTCTATTTTCTGAATGTCACTTAATGATGCTAAACAGAAACAACAGTTTGTCTTTCTTGAAGCTTTCCTGAAATCCTGCAATACAATTTTTAGGAGAAACACACAAACATAGTCCCTATGATTTTTCCAGAAGTTTACTGATATGCAAACCTTCTCGTTCAAGCATCTTTAAATCTTTTATCAACAAAAGCATCATAACCAAACTCTTTTACATCTGCACTTTTGCTTAAAGGTGCTAACTTTATTGAATTGAAATTGCTTTGAAATTCTGATGGCCAGTTAAGAAGAACCCAGTATACTGCAGTTAACTTGTACTTCTTGTGTGAAGTTACAAGTGGATTGGTAAAAAATAATTAATGTATAAACAAATAACAATTCTAAAGTCTCCACAACCAAGAGATCTGTTTTTTTATTATACTTTCTATCAAGATATGGCATATAATATCCTGGGGCCTCATGTTTAAATGATACGTACGCACAAAAATGTTGCGTAAGCCCGCTTCCACGTTAAAATCACGATGTATAAAACCTACACTTGGTGTAAAACCATACACATTTCCACGGTAGCTCATACCCTGGCATATGCAATTTCTGCACTCGGTTTTGCAGACTGGCGCAGCGTCAAAGCAGTGTTACTGTTCCAGTGTTGTTTCCCTTTCTTCTAGACCCACATCCCTGACACAGCTTTATAAATATACTGAAATTAACCGCATATTGTTTATTAGTTTAATGCATCTAATTGTAATTAACCTGTAACAATATAATGGTCCACGGATTGACCAAACTATTCCAAATACCATAGCTACTTTAGAGTTGTTACTCTCACTGCACCTTCTTCTTCTACTTTCAACTGCTCCCATTGGGTGTTGCCACAGTGGATCATCTTTTTCCATATTACTCTCACTGCACCACTCAGAGTATTTATATCACTATATCTGAGTGGGGAATTACAGATCTACAGCAGCTGCTCAGAAAGTATACAGCATCAAGCACACGCTGCCTCAGCCATGCTGCCCATTTGAACTGCTCTCACACAGCAAATGTTTTAAAACCTTTCCTGTATGGACCTCGTGGTTCAGAAACAGTTTTATTGAAAGAACTATAAACGCAATCAATCAGTCCATCAAGTGCTCCTTGTAGAACTCTTTGTATTTATTACTACAATCACTTCATTGTAAACTTGCACTACAGTTATAATATTGCACAACCTGAGCCACTTTATAAAGTGCGTATTTACATATGATGATGATATCATTTTTAAGATGAAATGCAGCAAAATATAGTTATTATATTATACAGATAAAACTTTTTTCATTTAAATAATCTATATTGTTAATAATTAAACGTGTGAGGACACAGTGTCGCTGCGCTAGCAAGGATCTGGTGCTCCTTTCATGGATTATTCCTGCCTCGCGCTGTATGCTTGCTGGGACTGGCGCAACACTGGAAGGATAGAATAATTAAACATGTACTACGAAGATATTTCAATGTTCCTTAAAAGTTTTAAAGAATCTGCATTCTAAGCTTACAGATGGCTTAACATCTCTTACAGAGCTGATTGTGTAGGGTGTTTGGAGAAACAAAAGTAAGGATAGGAATTGGGGGTTAGTACTTTTGAAAGAGACAGTACTGCTGCAATAAATTATTTCATCGAAGGTTGCACACAATCACTGTATCACTGTGTTCCCATGTTTAATAACATGCTTTAACTCATATCTTCATTTATCAAGTATACATCTCTGTATTTTAATTATTCAGAGAGCTGTAATATTACAAATGTAATAGATTCTGTGTCCTGTCGGAGGAAGAGAAAGCCCAGAAGCACGTAGTGATTCACACAAATAGAGCACAGTAGATCAAATATAAAACAAAGCAACGTGCTACTTTAGTTACGATGGGATTTGAGAAACTAGTAGATTAAATGATTTTAAGATGAAGTTTTTAATGTTCTACTTTAATGACAAAATAAACTACGTGATTAAAGTGGAAATTTCGAGATTAAAGTTGACATTTCATGCTTTTTTCCCACTGTGTGCCTATTTTTCTTTTCTCTGTACCCTAATAAGCTTTCATATGACACTCAGACAGTGGGCTACGACTCACCTTTTCACTGCGACTTTGATATCTGACAATTTCTTTTTTATTTCAGGCACTGTGTTACTTTATGAACTTTTCTCCGACACTCTATGTCACTCAATCAGCTTCCTGTTGTTGTTTATACCAGTGTTTAAACCAACAAACAGTAAATTTTTCCTTGCCTCCACTTGGTATTCGCTGAACTTCTTCTATTTCACCCCCGTGCTTTTGCCATTGCCTTTTTTCAGAACGCTGAGCTTAAGGGCTATTTATATTGATTTGCATATTCAAAGAAGCGTAATTCTGGGAGGATACGGGGCGGGACCGCAGGAGCGAGCACATGCGTTACTTTTCACACTGACCAGGATTTATGTAGAGGAAGAACGTGGAAGTTGCCATTCGCGCAGAATCATGCATCTGGATTTTTTTGTGTGTAAGCACATTTCCGCTTTTGTGCTTACGCCATGTTATAGTGTAAATTCGATTTTACATTATAGTAACTTTGACTAATCCAATTTCAGACCCTTACAAGTAACTTCATAACCCAGAAAGATTATTTTACCCTTATGAAATTCACATTTTTAATTCCACAAATAGATGACTGGCTCTTAAATGTTTCAAAACTTACTTCTTTTACATGTTCCTTATGAATCTCGAAATATTTGGAAAAAGATTGGCGTTATCAATATAAACAAGGTGTGGCAGACGGCCAGGTCCCATGCCTGGCCAGGATGCCCCTTTGACACTGGATCTGGGGGAGCAGCCATGGGATGCACACTACGAACCCCAGAATGCATAGTGGCTGCCCTCCTGGGTTACATCAGAGGCACAGGTGTGGGACTTCAGGGGTCAGCCCTGTTGAACTCTGTGGCTGCTTCCAAGTGTGGCTGCATTCCAGCCCACATGGGCTCATTAAGCCATGTGGCACCCCCCAGTGATGACCACAAAGCCCAAAAGGACCATCCGCCACAGTGCCCCTACCTAAGCTGTGCCCCATGGGGCATAACAGCTGGTCCCATGAGGGCTGGTCTTCTGCAGGAAGGGGAGTCGACGCTCTTTGGTCCACGGCTCTGTCCTGTCAAAACAAGATGAACAGACTGGGAGGTGTTGCCCTGACGCCTGCAATCTCCAGGCATACTCCACTGACAACACCGCCAGCCGTGGCCATTATGATTGCAATTATAGCAGTGCCAATCCCCTCTGTTATGAGCCCTCCGGGTTTGGAAACAGGCTGGGAATTCCTGCTCCGAACCCTGTTCAGCTGAGGGTAGCTGGTGGCTCTGCTCCTCTGTAGAGCAGCCCCCGACTGCCATTAAGCCGACGGCCTCATACTGCGGACTGTTCAGAGTCCCCATTTTTCTTTTCCGGGTCCTCCTCTTCCTCTGGAGCACAATGACGGTCTGAATCCCCTTATGGGAAGAAAAGAGATGCCTTGCCATCTGCGCCCTGATAGATGCCTGCGACACCGACGCCGGCAGTTGAGGAAAGGTAATTTGGCAGCTAGTATGCACCAGCTGCCTCCTTACACACACTTCTGCCGCACGATCAGTCATCGCAGCTGTGTCCCTTGTAGGAGGTGTGGCTACTTGGCAAGCGGAACTGACATATCCTTATGAATCTCGAAATATTTGGAAAAAGATTGGCGTTATCAATATAAACAAGGTGTGGCAGACGGCCAGGTCCCATGCCTGGCCAGGATGCCCCTTTGACACTGGATCTGGGGGAGCAGCCATGGGATGCACACTACGAACCCCACAATGCATAGTGGCTGCCCTCCTGGGTTACATCAGAGGCACAGGTGTGGGACTTCAGGGGTCAGCCCTGTTGAACTCTGTGGCTGCGTCCAAGTGTGGCTGCATTCCAGCCCACATAGGCTCATTAAGCCATGCGGCACCTCCCAGTGATGACCACGAAGCCCAACAGGACCGTCCGCCACAGTGCCCCTCCCTAAGCTGTGCCCCCAGTCATCGCAGCTGTGTCCCCTGTAGGAGGTGTGGCTACTTGGCAAGCGGAACTGACATATACTGCTGCCTTTTCGCACTGCCCTCCTATTTCCTGCTTTACGGTACAGGCATCACTTACCTGTACTGCCACATCACACAGTCCAGAGAATTCAGTGCGGCACCACCTTAGGCATACTAAAGACATCTCTGTTTGTCTTTCTTGTAATTCAGCAGTTTTTGTGACCATGTACACGTTAATCAGGCTGTTTCAATCTTTGGCATATTTGGACCTTAATTAGTTGTGGGACTTTAAGACCTCTTTGTTAGCCCCTGAAGTACATGTTGATTATAATAAAGAATACAGTAATCCCCCGCTATATCGTGCTTCGACTTTCGCGGCTTCACTCTATCGCAGATTTTATATGTAAGCATAATTAAATATATAATGCGGATTTTTCGCTGCTTCGCGGGTTCTGCGGACAATGTGTCTTTTTACTTACTGTACATGCTTCCTCAGTTGGTTTGCCCAGTTGATTTCATACAAGGGACGCTATTGGCAGATGACTGAGAAGCTAACCAATCAGAGCACGCAGTTAAGTTCTCCTGACTGAAAAGCTAACCAATCAGAGCACACAGTTAAGTTCCTGTGTGCTGAATGCAGTGTTAACCAGGAAGTCTCGTCTCAACGTGTTTTGCTGTGTAAAGAGTTAACTTTTGTGCTCTTTTGTGTTTATCTTTGTGCATAGTCAAGCCCTTCATTATGGCTCCAAAAAGATCTGCTCCTGCTTCAGGGGCCGTGCCCAAATGCCAACGGAAGATGTTAACGATTGCCGAAAAGGTAAATGTTTTGTTGAAGGAAGGGAAAAGCTACACCGCTGTAGGACGCTATTACAGCATCAATGAGGCTACGATTCTTTTTATTTAAAAAGTAGGAAAGGAATATAAGATATACGGCCGCAGTGTCCTTTTAACCAGGGTGCAAAATGAGTTGTAAGTGGATGTAATAAGGCAGTAGTCTGGATGGAATCTGCTTGAGGGATTTGGGTTGAAGACTGCCAGAAGAAGAACAATGGCAGTGCTACACAATCGCCTGAAGAGGCTCCTTTAGAAGGGTTGTAATGCTCTCCTTTGTTGTGCAGTAAAAGTAAGCTTATGGTTATCGGACAAGTCATCGTGTCATTGTTGGTTAGTAACCATAATTAATTTTCTACTTACAGTACTTAGTACATGTACGTACGTTTAGTGTCACTGTACACACATTTACTGTATACTATTTTTCTTGCATTGTACGTATTTATTGTTGGTGGCCTGTCTATCCATCTATACATATATTTATACATAATTTCAATGAATCTTACCTAATATCTAAGAGAATACAAAGGGATTATGCTGTATAACTGTGCAGGGAATATTTACACTCACCTAAAGGATTATTAGGAACACTATACTAATACAGTGTTTGACCCCCTTTCGCCTTCAGAACTGCCTTAATTCTACGTGGCATTGATTCAACAAGGTGCTGAAAGCATTCTTTAGAAATGTTGGCCCATATTGATAGGATAGCATCTTGCAGTTGATTTGTAGGATGCACATCCAGGGCATGAAGCTCCCGTTCCACCACATCCCAAAGATGCTCTATTGGGTTGAGATCTGGTGACTGCCATTTTAGTACAGTGAACTCATTGTCATGTTCAAGAAACCAATTTGAAATGATTCAAGCTTTGTGACATGGTGCATTATCCTGCTGGATGTAGCCATCAGAGGATGGGTACATGGTGGTCATGAAGGGATGGACATGGTAAGAAACAATGCTCAGGTAGCCCTTGGCATTTAAACGATGCCCAATTGGCACTAAGGGGCCTAAAGTGTGCCAAGAAAACATCCCCCACACCATTACACCACCACCACCAGCCTGCACAGTGGTAACAAGGCATGATGGATCCATGTTCTCATTCTGTTTACGCCAAATTCTGACTCTACCGTTTGAATGTCTCAACAGAAATCGCGACTCATCAGACCAGGCAACATTTTTCCAGTCTTCAACTGTCCAATTTTGGTGAGCTCGTGCAAATTGTAGCCTCTTTTTCCTATGTTTGGAGATGAGTGGTACCCGGTGGGTTTTTCTGCTGTTGTAGCCCATCCGCCTCAAGGTTGTGCATGTTGTGGCTTCACAAATGCTTTGCTGTATACCTCAGTTTTAATGAGTTTTTATTTCAGTCAAAGTTGCTCTTCTATCAGCTTGAATCAGTTGGCCCATTCTCCTCTGACCTCTAGCATCAACAAGGCATTTTTGCCCACAGGACTGCCGCATACTGGATGTTTTTCCCTTTTCACACCATTCTTTGTAAACCCTAGAAATGGTTGTGCTTGAAAATCCCAGTAACTGAGCAGATTGTGAAATACTCAGACCGGCCCGTCTGGCACCAACAACCATGCCACACTCAAAATAGCTTAAAACACCTTTCTTTCCCATTCTGACATTCAGTTGGGAGTTCAGGAGATTGTCTTGACCAGGACCACACCCCTAAATGCATTGAAGCAACTGCCATGTGATTGGTTGATTAGATAATCGCATTATTAATTAGACATTAATGAGAAATTGAACAGGTGTTCCTAATAATCCTTTAGGTGAGTGTATAACCAGTGTGGGAGAGTTTATAAAAGCTTAAAATATATAAAAATAACCATACAAACATATGGTTTCTGCTTCGCGGATTTTCACCTATTCCGGGGGGGTTAGGAACGCAACCCCCGCGATCGAGGAAGGATTACTATAATATAAATTGAACAAAAACTACATTTAAGGTTTAAAATTAGATAGATGTTTTTTGTCATTAATATCTTATTTAGCCTGCATGTCCTTAACACATAATACTATCTTTAACTGACCATAACTGACAAGTATAATTGACCATAAGACCCTTCTTCCATACAAACATGATGCATGACCACCAGTACTACCTGTAAATGTCTCAGTTGCACTGTTCATTTTGCCATGTATTATGTAAAATCTTTATGTTCTTAACCTTTGAGAGTAATACACTGTGAACAGTTGGACATTTATTGTGGCAATAGTAATTCTGGTGATATATTTTTGAATCCAGAGTGTTATATGTTAATGCTGCAGAACTGTTTTTCATCAATAATGCTGTTTCATTCATGATTTATATATTTTTTATGGCATACTATTTGAATTATGAGACTTATACAATCTTTTCATTTTTTTAAATGTATTAATATTATTAAACTGTATGTTAGCTTAAAAATCACACATATATGCAGTATCATATCAGTAAAATATTTATAATTAACTAGTTTAGGTCAGGGGCAGCACGGTGGCATTGTGGGTAGCACAGCTGCCTCACAGTTAGGAAACCCAGGTTCGCTTTCCGGGTCCTCCCTGCGTGGAGTTTGTATGTTCTCCCTGTGTCTGTGAGGGTTTCCTCCCACAGTCCAAAGACATGCACGTTAGGTGCATTGGTGATTCCCTAGTGGTGTCCCTAGTGTTTGCTTGGTATGTGTGTGTGTGTGTGCGTGTCCAACGGTGGACTGGCGCCCTGCTCAGGGTTTGTTTCCTGCCTTGCACTCTGGGATTGGCTCCAGCAGACCCCCCATTACCCTGTAGTTAGGATATAGCGGGATGGATAGTTTAGGTCAAAAAATCAGTTTAAACCTGATAATTCCAAAATCATGGTGGGACTATCAGTGTTGGAATAACACATTTAAGTTTCTATTAAGGAATAGTGATTAAGGCTTGGACTGCAAACTCTGAGATTGTGGGTACAAATCCTTCCACTAACACTTTGCGACCACAAACAGGTCACTTCACCTGCCTGTGATCCAACTGGAAAAACAAAAGAAAAATAATCAATTGCATCTCAAAAAATGCTGTGAGTCACCATGATTAAAGGAATCAACCAAATAAATCAAATGTGTTAACCTAACATTTTTTGACAATCTTGATAGGTGAGCAGCACAACTTTAATCAGGATGCATAGATTTCATTCTGTATTTGACATCTTACAGTATCACCAGAAGGTCAATCAAACTGTAGAGCAACTGTGAATGCCATTGTTACAAGCAGAGGCTGTAGTTTAAAATTGTAAAATATGGTATTATTAAAGAACAGAAATTACCCAAACCACAGACACAATTATGCCCAACAAAATTCCAAATTGAGATAAAGGATTTTATTTGACAAAAAATCTTTTTCATCAGAACACCAGCAAAGCACATCAAATCTCCTTCCACCTCCAAAACAGTGTTGCCCATTGACTCCTGACTTGTTTAAGTAAGGCGGGAGGCTTTGCTTTAAAGTTCACCCAGGGACTGCTTCTGGTTTCCTGTCCAAAACACTTCCGATTTGTGTGGAAACTGGGGCAGTCCTCCTTCAGCAGTGCCCTCTGGCCGTCCCCAAAGACCCTCAGAGGGTTGTGTTTCTGGACTCTATCTCTCATGCCAACCTGTGGGTGTCGTAAATGAGTTCAGCCATATGGAACACTGCCACTTGTTGTGTTGTGTATGGAACTGCTCCTGGTAAGTTCATTCTATCCATTATAGCAATCCAGCCAGGTAAGAATCCTTACTTTTAACCCATACAGAATGCCTGTCCTTCCTGGCACCTACTAAAAAATAACCGGGATGACTGATAGAAATGACAAGAATGACAAGTCAAAGAGTAGGGTTATCAGACTGGTTACCCAGTATAATTGAATGGAAAGCAGAATGAAAAAAAACATGCAAAATTGTGGAGAGGTCTTTGCAGACATGAATTCAGGACAGAACTGACACAGATGATGCAGCTTCCATTTTTCAGTCCTTTCTGCAGCTGCTAAAATCTAAAATAGGAAATTAAGGGTTCTGAATGGTATCAGGCAAGTGAATTAATCAATTCATTCATTCATTAATTAATTAAGTAATTTAGAAATTGGTTAAAGTAAAAACCTGTAGGCATAGCAGACCTCCAGGACTGTAATTGAGGACCTCTGATCTACAAAGTAACAGTTTCTCCTGTATCAGTCTATGGTTAACAGGGTACAACACTCTGCAGCTACAAAGTAACTAAAATTTGTCTTTGATGAATAAAGGCCACTAACAAGGCATAGAGTTAAACATCAACTTTCATTATCAGCAAGGACTGAATTCTAATAAGGACACAGGCTGGAATGAAAACCCGTAGCCACTGCTGTCCTCCAGGACTATGATTGAGGACCCTTGCAATAGATAGAAAGATAGTAGATATATAGAGTACTTTATTTGTGCCAAATGGAAAATTTAGCTTTTTACATAATAACAACAACAAAAAAATAACCCTGAAATTAAAATCAGAATTTCTAAAAAGAAAAAAAAGGTCTCACTTGTTTAAAGGTAAAAGGAACATTCATAGTCAGAGTGAGGCATTACGAAGGGGTATAGAGGAGAGCCTATGGCATTTCTTGACACACTTCTGTTGAGTAATCAATTGGCTAAAAGTACTCAGTGCCAGTGTGTAAGTGTGCAACATTGATCATAATGGCATTTGTCTTCATTCGCTCCTCTACTACTACCTCCATCATTCTAAAGTTTGGAATCACACAGTAATATTTATACTTTTGATAGAAATCAACACTTTTTTTATGCAGATAGATTTATGTATATATAATTGATTTAAAAACATATTAAAACATTGCAAATGTTGTAAATAACTATTAATGCTAAAAAGAAATGATTTATAATGTATTATATATGGCTTCAAAGCCTGCTTTTCAGCTGTGCAGCTGTTATTTGCTATTATACTCATTTAGGCAAGTAAACTGTCTTCCTTGGATTTCAAGGTACTGTCACTCCTAAAGTTCAATTCTGGTTAGAAAATGGCTAAGAAACATATACTTCTATTTTTGTTTTGCAAACTGAAGGTTATTCCATGCAACAATGTGCCAGGAAATTAAAAATTTAATATAAAGGTGTCAATCACTGTCTTGGCAGACAAAGACAAGCTAAATCATATCAGTATAGAAAAAGTAACGGCACAGATGCACAGCTACACAAGAGGATACACTGGTACATCAGAGTATGTAGTTTGAGAAACAAATGCCTTATGGGTCCCTCAGTTGGCTGTTTCCAGTAATAGTACATGCTAACTAAATATGCAGTGTCATCTTCAACAAGTTTACTAAAAAGTTTGATAATGAAAACCTTTCAATTTCACTGGCATACCATCTAAAAGTAAATTTGAAGGACAAAGACAAGTATCTGTCACATATAGCTGACAAGATCAACTCTTTGCCTATATAACTAAGATATGCAGCTGGATTTGTCAACAAGGAAACACTGGCTTGTTTGAGAACATGGCTTCAATAATTAAAAGTAGTGACGTGAAATAAATCACTGAAATTGCTTGTCTTATGGAGCTCATTTCAATCATAAAATATAATAATATATAATAATAAATCAAAATTTCACAGTAATCAGTGATCAGTTTGCCTGAGACAGATTCATTCAGTGCTCCAGCATCTGCTGATTTTAGCTCTGCTGAGAGGAAGCAGTGGATGGAGGAAACTCTAACTTTAGACTGCAGTTCATATCTCAGATGATGAGTGAATTCTGGCTTGGTGTGGAGAAGAGTTTCCCTCTCAGTAGATACTATGCTGTGGGAATTTTCCTTCCGTTTGCTACATTCTATCAGCATGTGGTGGGCTTCACTGAAAACAAACAACAAATGGTAGCTGAACACTGTCAGTGAGTTGAGTGTTGTCATATTAATTCTGCAGCTTCAATCTGAAAAGCTGAAAAGAGAAAAAAGCATGGTCACTACAGCTACTGGTTACTATTTGAAAAACATTGTTTACCTGTTTTCTTTAACTTTAAATATAGTTAATATTAATACACACGGTGGCGCAGTGGTAGTGCTGCTGTCTTGCAGTTAGGGCACCTGGGTTCACTTCCCGGGTCCTCCCTGTGTGGAGGTTGCATGTTCTCCCTGTGTCTGTGTGGGTTTCCTCCCCCAGTCCAAAGACATGCAGAATAGGTGGATTGGTGATTCTAAATTGACACTTGGTGTGTTTGTGTCTGTCCTGTGGTGGGTTGGCACCCTGCCCAGGATTGGTTCCTACCTTGTGCCCTTGGATTGGCTCCCTGTGTTCGGATTCAGTGGGTTGGAAAATGGATGGATAATATTAATACATTCAAATAAGTGTAATGAAGTTCTTCTATTGTTCATTAAGCATCATGCAGTACTAGAAGGCAGAGGACATCTTTATGAATAAAGGCAGTAAGATTATTTGGTCACAGTGTTCTACTTCACTTGAGGAATCCATTACCATGGCATTATTGTGGCTCGGCACAGGCACTGCATAATGAATACCCAAGCCTGTCTCTAATAACCACCAAAAATCTACCAGCCATGAATTCAAGTGACCTTCATAGAATGATGTAAGGCATTCTCAGTACAAAGCAGAACTGCAGCAAAAATACTATAAGTCATTAAGTACAAATGTCTACCTTGGTGTCTTGCATCAGAAAAGGAATAACTGTTATTCCACAAAGGAATATACCAATGCACAAACAAGGTGAAGCATTAATTGCTGTAAAAGAAAATACCAAAGGGTATAAATGGTATAAGGGTGATAAAATAAAACCCTTATGTTTATAACTACCTTGTTTAAGTACAGGGAATGTTTGCTTTAAGTTTTAATACATCTGTACTCCATATGTGTCACTAGTTTCTGAATTAATGCTATTTGTACAGTAGCTTTTCCATATCTGCCAAAATGGGATTAAAAGAAGCAGAAAAAGCTTATTGTCCTCATCCAGAAAACACAACCTGCTCTCTACAGAATCCGTTGCTTGCTGCCAGTATCATTCTCTACATCATCTTTATGACTGGAATAATTTTAGCAACATTTGGAAACCTGGTGGTGATCATTTCCATTGCGCATTTCAAGCAGCTGCACACGCCAACAAATGTGCTGACTCTCTCAATGGCTGTTGCAGACTTTCTTATTGGAATATTTATTATGCCTGTTAAACTGATTCAAATAATAGATACATGCTGGGACTTGGAAGTTCATACATGTATGGCAGGTGTATTCTGTTATTCAGCTATTAGTACAATTTCTGTTACACATCTTATTTTTCTTTCTATGGACAGATACTACGCTGTTTGTTATCCACTACATTATTCCACAAAAATAACAGTTGGAAAAGCCTGGGTGTTTGCTTTAATCTGTTGGATTTGTTCAATCTGTTACAATGTTTTGCTTTTTTATGCAGTGTTTACTTATCTATTTACTGACAAAACTGATTGTTTAGGATTCTGTTTTTTTGTGACTAAATTCACACTTCTTTTTGTAGATATGCTATTTAACAGCATCATTCCTTTTTCTGTCATGCTGGTCTTCTATTCTAAGATCTTGATTGTTGCAATTCAGCACGCAAAAGCATTACGGAATATAAGAAATGAAGCTCAAATTGTGCAAAAGAATAAACACAAGAAGGGATTTATGGAGAAACAAAATAAAGCTACAATCACGATAGGTATTGTAATTGGCACATTTTTTTTATTTATTAGTCAGTTTCACATAGTTGCCTTTTTGTCATTATTCACCACAGTGTCTGAGTTGGTTTTCAATATACCTGAATATTTACTTTTGTTCAACTTTGCTTTGAACCCACTAATTTATGGACTATTTTATCCTTGGTTTAGAAAGGGATTTAAATTTATTATAACATGTAGAATTTTCAAGCCAGATTCTTCCTTAATAGATTTGCTCTCAGAAAACAATTAAACTACCCTCATCTTTGTTGCAATATTTAAAGTTTGTTGTAAATGGAATGATTAGGACAAATAGGCACTGCTGAAAAAAGGCAGGATGGGCAGAGCAGTGCAGCTTAGTACGACATTGCTTAATCTTGTTACACTGTAAGAAGAAAACGGAGTCATCTGCACTCAAATAATGGTGACTGCAGACACCTGGTGTGTTATAAGAAAAGACTAACCTACATAAGCTGTGGATCATGACATAAAAGCAAATTAGCTGAACTATTAAAATAAAACACATAATAGTAATATATGTGCAATTTTTTTTTTATTTCAAAACCATAAAGATGTCATGGGAGAACCATGAATATATTCAGTGTTAAACTGTTACATTTTAAATAACTCAAACCAGGTTTAAAACATATGAAATTAGGTAAATTAAGAAATAGAAATGTGCATATTTAATGTAAATATAAAGAAAACGTCAAAAGGAATAATAGCCATAGGATAAATTAGCTGAATCATCTGAGACCTTTCAGGCATTGCTGAAGCAATAAATAAAGAGCTAAGTAAATTGCTTTCATACGTACACTATAACCATTCTTCCTTTGCTAAGTACTTTTGCATGTATTTATCTGTTATTAGTTATGTAAAACATTAATTTATTACAAAGTGTCATTAAAAGAAAGATGTATTCTGTCAGGTCCACTACACACATTTAGGGGCTGCACCCAAGATGGGCTAGAAGCAACTGCTGTAAAATGCCCCAAATCTTACCATTCCTGAATCTTCAGTCGCTATGAATTGTAACAAACTTGTCTTTGATTATTCTGAACATCGCTGGATATCATCAAACTTTATCAAAAGTTTATTTGTAAATAGAATTACCTGTAAAATGTAAATAATATTTCAAAAGTGGTTTGTTTATTAACAGAACAATTGCAGTCAATATGCTGTGTCCCATTTTAAATTTAATTTGATTCCCAGATGAACTACAGTACTGTATATTCTTCTAACATTCTGAAACATTTTTTAATTCAGTAAGAAGTTTTTGTAGTCGAGGAAAAAGGCAGAGAGAAATGGTGAGAAAACATAAAGAGAAGTCACTTTCTGTTCTTCATACCCTTCTCATATATACAGTATTTTGCAAATATTTAATTCATGCAAGTAGAAGGAAGGGAAATCAATAGCTTTGCATTGTGATAGATGGACAGCTTCATCTATACTGTACCCCTGGTTGCTGAAAAGTCCTCTTTCTATTCCTTGATAAAACACATAACATCTGTTACTGGACCATTCACTTATTGAAGTGTGTGGCTATGAGGGGGTGTAACAGAACTCTTAAGCCCTTGACACATCTACAGTATCAAAAGTCCAAGGTTCAAATCACTCATTTGATTATACAAAATCCATTTGTTACAGGATTCTTTATAATTAACAATTCTTCTTTTTCTTTATTTCCTTTTCCTCCTCCTGTCGCGTTAGGCAAGTGTCATCCTTCACCTCTCCAAATTCTGACTCACCTAAATAGAGCAGAACCAGGAGTACTTCCAGCACTAGAACGTTGCACCTGGGGAACACTTCTGGGTTTGGTGGAACTGTCAAAAAGCAAACAAAATTGATAAATTATTTATTGTTTTTATGAGTAAAATTATTTGGATTAATTTTTCTTCATTGTGTTTTGATTAATTTTCATTGATTACTGTTCTGGTAAATGATGTTATCATCTTTCTCATGTTATTTTATTTTTGTGTTTTTCCTTGCTTCTTGTTTTTACCTTTTAAGATTTAACCTAAAGGGACAGGGCCTCCCAATTATGTAAGTGGGCTACTAATAGGGATGCCACTGAGTCTCATTCTAAGTGTTTTACAGGCCCCAGTATGGAGAATTACACATGTTTTCTTTTAAAGCAAAAACTTAGATATGAGGAGCCTCATGTATAATGCTGTGCGTAGAATTCATACTAAAACATGGTGTATGGACAAAAACAGAAATGTGCGTATGTACAAAAAATTCAGATGAATAAAACAGTGCGTAAGCAAAGTTTCATGCACTTCCCCTTTATGAATCCCAATCATCATGAATTTTAATGCACGTGTGTGCCTACAGCCCTACCCTGACTCCTTCCAGAATTTTGCATATGTGAATATAAAAATCAATATAAATAGCCCCTTCTATTCAGTGTTTTGTTAAAAGACAATGATAAAAGCATGTGTAAAAAAGAAGAATTTCACTGATTGCCAAGTGGAAGTCTTACTCAGTGAAGTGGATGCAAAGAAAAACATACAATTTGGTGGTTTAGGCAATGTTATGAGCAGCAAAATTAAATTGTTGGAATGGCACTGAAAAGTTCAAGTTCAGAAAGTTGCATTGTGCCCAAAATAAAAAAGAATTGGTCAGATGTCAAAATTGACATGAAAAGGTGTCTGAGTTTCACATGGAAGCGTATTAGGGCCACATAGATGAAAACAAAATAGGGACACAGTGAATTAAAAGGGTCTATGTCAAGATTAAAGTAAAAATATTGTCTTAAATTTTGAAAATTTCCACTTCCATTTCATAGTTTATTTTGTCATTAAAGTAGAAAATCATAAACTACATCTTAAAACTGATGTTTACTAATTTCCTACACATTAAATGTTTCCTGTTCTATGTGTTCCCAACCCAGTCATTAATCACTACGCGACTCTTAAATGGGCTTTCTCTTACACCAACAGGAGCGCGCAGGCATTGATCGCCACACAGAATACATTACATTCATGATATTACAGCTCTCTGAACATTTTAGAGTACTAAGATGTATACTTGATATAATTTTCATGATGAATGCTGACATTGTTCCTGCCTTATGCAAGATGCCTCCTGGGATGGATATGACCCTGTATGGAATAATTTATTGCAGCAGTACTGTCTCTTTCAAACATACCAAACCCTGATTTCTGTCCTTCCATTTTCTTTCTCCACTTAACCAACTGCCACACAATAACCTTCTGTAATAAATGTAAAACCAGCTCTAAGCTTAGAACACTGATTCTTCAAAAAATTTTTGAGGAACACAGAAAAATCTTCGTTATACATGTTTAACTATTCCATCCATCCATCCACTAATTCAGGATTGCACCAGTCCCAGCAAGCATAGAGCGCAAAGCAGGAACAATCCCTGGATGGAACACCAGCTCATTGTTACCGTTTTGCCACTGTGCCTCCACTTGTTTAATTATTTACAGTACACATTAAATGAAGTTAACAGTTTACCTGTAAAATGTAATATGCACACTTTAATGTATTTTATCCTAAAAATGATGTCAAGTATACAGTACATCCTAGTATTCCTAATAGCACACAGCTCTTGGAAATCTAAATTGACTTAGAAGCCAGTTATAATCATCAGTAAATACGTGCTCTCTTCTATTGAATTGAATTAAATTCCTTTATTGTTATTGTATGGTACAATGAGTTTCAGTATGCAACTCCTCCATAAACTTATTTTCTTGTAAAATGATAAAAGAACAATAAAAAAAAAATGAAAAATATACAATATGGAAGCATAAGTACAATATATATGTACATATAGTGTAGATAGTGCAAATGATTCATAAATTGGCTCAGGTTGTGCAATATTACAGTTGTAGTGCAAGTTTACAGTGAAGTAATTGTGATTCTATATGCAAATAATAGATATGCAAATAATTTGGGTATATTTGATAAAGCCTACGTCACAGATGTGAATCTAAAAAAGTAAGGGAAATGACACAGAAACAGTAGCACTGCTTTGACACTGGGTACTGCTGGTTTGCAAAACTGAGCAGAAAAGTGCATAGACATGATATGAGGTTGAGGCTACCATGGAAATGTGTGTGGCTTTATGCCATATTTAGTTTTTATAAATCTTGAAGTAATTGTGGAAATGGATGTATGCTTTTTTGTGCACATACACTGTTTATTATTTATTATTATTAATATAAGCCAATGTACGTTGGCTCAAAAAAATTATAATTTTGACAACAGTATTGAAGCTAAATTCATGAACACAGTCCTTCCCCATGATAAAGTAGCAGTTTGCAGTATGCTTTCTATTACAGACTTGAGCAGAATTAAGCAGTGCTGTACGTGGAGGTAAGGTAAATGTATCATACAGAAAATCCAATGCTATCTGAATAAAGATAAATATCCATGTTCATACTGCTTGTAGACTGCCATTTTTGGTTGAATTTGTCCTATTAATGATTACTCAGCATGAGGACTGTTTCTAAAGCATCCAATTTCCCAAAAAACATGCACACTACAAGGGTTTTTTTTTTCTGCTTAAATGACAGTGTAATTATAGAATATATTTTAAAAACAGCCCCTGTGATGGACAGCCGGCATTTCAGTCCAGCCGGGACGTCCCTCTACCGAAGAAAGCAGCCATTTCAGGGCATTACATCCCCCGGAACGCTGGATGGCAGCTCCCCTGGATGGAAATGGTTCCTCGGATTCCCGCAGGGCAGCATGGGACATGGAGTCCATCTCTTCAGCCCTGTTGGGTGCCGCCAGGGGGAGCTCACCAAGAACCCGGGGACTTTTACAATTACGCCACCCCAGAAGTACTTTGGGGTCACGAGGACAGAAGCCCTCAGTACTTCTGGGGCACTTGACGAAAGAAGATGTGGTATTGAACCGGAGAAGAAATACTTGGGGGTCATGGACTTTAACAGGACTCTGGGAAGCCCCAGCAGATTGAGCCGGAGTTAGGAGGAAGTGTGACAAAGCTGCTGGGTGGAGTGGAGGATTTATTATTGTAGTGATTATTATTATTATTGTAATATTGAGTATAATGGAGGTGTGAGGTGCTTGGTGCTCACTTTTGTTATATTAAATTAATTTCTTGGGACTTTTACCTGGTGTCTGACGTGTGATCTGAGGGTTCAAGGGGACAATAGCGCCCCCTATCTGTCACACCCCCCCAAACATACATTTTTATCAATTCAAACATTGACCATTTATATACTGTATCTTTTGCTTTGGCATATCCATAAATTCTCTTTAAATAAAAAGCATGTGATTTAAATGATCTGTGATTCATTTAAAGATGTATTTAAAGGAACAGGTAATGATTAGAATATATCTTGTGTTTACTTAATAAGACCACTTTTTAATTCATTTTATTGTAATCATTCCATACAAATCGATCAATTTTTAGAAAAAATAGGATTGAGAACAGGCCAACCCCGACCCCTGAGAGAGACAGCATGGCCAACGGGTTAAAGTTTAAGGCTTGTAAGCATGCCTAAATTGATGAGTTTGATAGGCCAATAGAGATGAATGGAGAAGAAAAAGAAATTAGGAAATAATTGCTTCCTCTGTGCTTTGAGTGCTTATTTTAAAATATTATTGATTAGATCCTGACATATTTTGAAAGAAATCTGTACAGATCCTCTAACTGAGTATTTGATTTTTTCCAATTTCAAATAGTATAACACATCGGTTTGCCACTGACTTAAAGGAGGAGAGCTAGGATTCTTCCAGTTTAGCAAAATAAGTCTGCATTCCAAGAGTGGAATGAATGCAATCACAATTTGCTTGTCCTTCTCCACTTTACACCCGTCTGAAAGAACACCAAACACAGCTGTTACTGGGTTAAGACGTATTGTGACACCAAGGCTGTCTGAAAGGTAATTAAAAATTTTAGTCCAGAAGGATGTTAATTTGGTGCAGTCCAAAAACATGTGACCCAGTGAGGCTGGGACTTGAGTGCAGCGTTCGCAGGTTGGATCCTGCCCTGGAAACATTTTGGAGACTTTTAGGTGAGACAGATGTGATCGATTACTTAATAATAACATTTAAGTTTTCTTAAAGATTGCTTGCTTGCCTGTCTTACCTGTCAGTCCATTCCCTTACCCTGCACACCCCTCTCAGCAGGCAACCAATAGCTACACTGACAACCAAGGCACCTCATCAATGAACTGAAAACAAAATCTACTTAGCGGCAAACATGCAGATCTGTTATGTTGACCTTCTGGGAACTGAAACACATGCAGATACAGATCTGGACTTTGTAACATCAAGAAGATCAGCTGAGGTCTGAAGACTCTGAACAGTATCAGAATGAGATGTTGGAAAACCTGTGGGCATCTCTTCACTTGATTCCCCTGACAGAGGGTCTCCATCTCAGTAAAGAGCTAACTGGTCCAAATAGAAAAAAGTCCACAAAAATATCTCTTTTGTGTCCGTCCATCTTCTTGCAAATACTTATGGGTAAAATTGTGCGTGAGTCCCAATCTCTCAGCAACTGTCTGCCATAGTCAGGGTGGGGTGGTGTTGACAGGTAGTCTGGGTTCCAGGACTAATTCCATAAAAGTTTGGCATTCTTAACTCAGGTCCCAGCATCAAAAATGAAGGTGTATAAGAAGTGCAATCTTGTACTTCAGAGATATGCCATTAAAATCAAGGGCAGATTCCAATTTCCAGTCACTTGGATGTTTATCGGTGACAAGAGCCAGCTGCATTGTGTGGGTGAAAATAGACTGCTTTGCCAACCCACTGCTCTGTGGGTGCAGAGTTGTGGTGTGGGGTTTTTTTGATACATTGCTGGGTTCACATGACCTGGAATATTTTACTTTCTAAACTACACCCCTGATTTGTGCCGATAGCCCAATGAGGAAAAGGATTTAAGGATTCAGTGTACGACCAGGTGCTCAGAGTTGGCCTCCCTCCACCCACTGGGGTTGAAGGCCCTCCCTGTGATTGAACTGCATTACTGAAGCAGACAGGTAGGTGCACAGGCCATGTGGCTGATGGAAGAGAAGCTAGGAATAGCAATTTGTGACATTTCTGGTTCTTGTGGGTCTCTCCAACCACACATCTGGCCAAACAGAAATGGGCACAGGATGCCGACTCAGGTTCCATCTCCAGATGCCCTCCCTTGGCTTCCTCCTCAAAAAACAGGGAGGTGGGGAGGCTTTTTCAGATGTGCTGGCCCTCTCCAGGTTTCTCCACCCTGGAGAGGCTAGGTAATGATCCTTCCACAGGTTCACCTGTAGAAACCTTTTTACAGTCTAGGGTTTAGAGAAGTGAGCTTCTAGGCAAGGGGTTTTGGCCGGTCAGGGTTTAAACTTAAGGGAAAAGAAATAAGGAACACATGGACAGAGGTTATACTTCAAAAGTTTCATCTCTTCTAAAAGTTACACATATCAGGATCAATTTTCACAAAAAATATTACCTAAAATAAAAATATTATCTAACATTTAATTATATTAAACTCTTCCATCTGTATCTGTCCTTCAATAACTTATGTATTTCCATCACATAAGATTTCATTAAAACGTGTTTGACTTTGTGTTTGTAACTTCCTTTCAAGTCTGTTTTAAGGTTCATTTAATATCTGATTGAAGTCTTGCCATGAAAAAGTGACTCCGCTGTGTGAAATGCTTATTAAAGGACTTCCTTACACTAAAATTATTTTGATAAAGTCTCTTTTCATTTATTTTTAGTTTATCCTATACATAATCTTTTACATTCCACACACACAATGACATAAACATAATTTTCAAAGCTCATATGTATTTATTTTGTATAATTTTCAAACATCTAAACATGTTATTAAAATTACAGGAAGTGTTACCCTGAGGATTCTTTTTGAATTGAGCCCTAAATACAATAATCTTCACATTTATATAATTACAAAAAGCCCCAATAACGCAAACATCTGTCCATAGACAGCGTTTCATTGGTATATATTTAAAGTTTGCATATTGAGAAAAATAATTTCTTGGAATATTTAAAATTGTAACCACAAAAGGTGTCAATGTATTTCCACTTCTCATACGTGATTTAAGAAAACCATTTCATATCCTAATTAATGATGTATGCTTACACTCTTTTGTGGAACCAAAGAACTGTGCACTGTCTTATGAGACAAGCAAGTATAAATTTCATTGTACTAAATACTGCACAAATGACAATAAACTTGAATTGACTTGAATTGAGTATATCAAATTCTTCTCACTTACTTTTAAAAAATACACCAAAATAAAAATTCAAACCTGAAATCATACTTTCTAACCATAACATTTAAAAAGACTAATTTTTGGAATATTTGGATTAAAGTAATGCCACTTACTGTATATCATACTTCTAAATTGACTTTGCTAAATGCTAAAAGTGTTTTAAGAATACAGTGGGATGCAAAAGTTTGGGCAACCTTGTTAGTAGTCATTATTTTCCTGTATAAATCGTTGGTTGTTACGATAACAAAATGTCAGTTAAATATATCATATAGGAGACACCCACAGTGATATTTGAGAAGTGAAATGAAGTTTATTGGATTTACAGAACGTGTGCAATAATTGTTCAAACAAAATCAGGCAGGTGCATAAATTTGGGCACCGTTGTCATTTTATTGATTCCAAAACTTTTAGAACTAATTATTGGAACTCAAATTGGCTTGGTAAGCTCAGTGACCCCTGACCTACATACACAGGTGAATCCTATAATGAGAAAGAGTATTTAAGGGGGTCAATTGTAAGTTTCCCTCCTCCTTTAATTTTCTCTGAAGAGTAGCAACATGGTGGTCACAAAACACCTCTCAAATGACCTGAAGACAAAGATTGTTCACCATCATGGTTTAGGGGAAGGATACAGAAAGCTGTCCCAGAGATTTAAGCTGTTTGTTTTCACAGTTAGGAACATATTGAGGAAATGGAAGACCACAGGCTCAGTTCAAGTTAAGGCTCGAAGTGGCAGACCAAGAAAGATTTCAGATAGACAGAAGCGACGAATGGTGAGAACAGTCAGAGTCAACCCACAGACCAGCACCAAAGACCTACAACATCATCTTGCAGCAGATGGAGTCACTGTGCATCGTTCAACCATTCGGCGACTTTACACAAGGAGATGCTGTATGCGAGAGTGATGCAGAGGAAGCCTTTTTCTCCGCCCACAGCACAAACAGAGCCGCTTGAGGTATGCTCAAGCACATTTGGACAAGCCAGCTTCATTTTGGAATAAGGTGCTGTGGACTGATGAAACTAAAATTCAGTTATTTGGGCATAACAAGGGGCGTTATGCATGGAGGAAAAAGAACACAGCATTCCAAGAAAAACACCTGCTACCTACAGTAAAATATGGTGGTGGTTCCATCATGCTGTGGGGCTGTGTGGCCAGTGCAGGGACTGGGAATCTTGTCAAAGTTGAGGGATGCATGGATTCCACTCAGTATCAGCAGATTCTGGAGACCAATGTCCAGGAATCAGTGACAAAGCTGAAGCTGCGCCAGGGCTGGATCTTTCAACAAGACAACGACCCGAAACACTGCTCAAAATCCACTAAGGCATTCATGCAGAGGAACAACGTTCTGGAATGGCCATCTCTGTTCCCAGTCCTGAATATAATTGAAAATCTGTGGTGTGAGTTAAAGAGAGCTGTCCATGTTCGGACACCATCAAACCTGAATGAACTAGAGATGTTTTGTAAAGAGGAATGGTCCAAAATACCTTCAACCACAATCCAGACTCTCATTGGAACCTACAGGAAGCGTTTAGAGGCTGTACTTACTGCAAAAGGTGGATCTACTAAATATTGATTTCATTTCTTTTTTGTGGTGCCCAAATTTATGCACCTGCCTGATTTTGTTTGAATAATTATTGCACACTTTTTGTAAATCCAATAAACTTCATTTCACTTCTCAAATATCACTGTGTGTGTTTCCTATATGATATATTTAACTGACATTTTTTATCGTAACAACCAACGATTTATACAGGAAAATAATGACTATTAACAAGGTTGCCCAAACTTTTGCATCCCACTGTACATACTTTAAAATTCACTTAATTTCAAAAAATATGTACTTAATATTTAGATTATGTCGCTATTAAAATTCTCAACAACCAAAGGATACTATTTTGAATTGGATAATGGTACTGAAAAGATAAAGAAAAGACTCATTAGTTTTACATTATGTGTATTCTATGCAATTCATAATCACCTTCTGAGCCTCTAGAAAATAAAATCTTCTCAATGCTTTTTCAGAAATTTAATAAGAACCCAAACCCCGAAAAAGGGAGTATTGTTCACACAAACCCTTTATATGTACACTAAAGATTTAGTGTATGCAACTTAAACTCTGGCATGAGCAAAAGTTGTAAGGTATGTGTGTGTATGTGGAAGGGTGCAGATTTGTGGGTTATTATTGATATAAATTATTTATATAAATGTTATTTATGTCTGTAAATAAAGTGTTGTCAGAAAAAAAATATATTGTTTGAAAACACAAATCAGTGTTGAAGTACTAATTAAAAGCATTGTAATGTAAGTTATTGTGGTACAAACCCAGACAACACAGGGCGCAAGGCAGGAACAAAAGCCGGGCAGGGAGCTAGCCCACCGCAATAATCGATAAGGTGTCAATTTTTATTAATAATGCACCTGCTAGTATACCAAAACCCATTAGTCTATATGACAGCATTTTTTCAAGAAATACACTAGCATTCTAAAATATGGAATCACACAGAAGTGTTCATATTTTTGATAGAAATTAAAGTATCATTATATTGATTTAAAAGTATGTCTAGTACTTTATAAATGTTGCAAAAGGCTATTACAGCTTAAAATAAATTTATTTTAATCTTTATTTATGTATGGCTACAAATCCATAAATGTCAATTGCTTGTTCAAAAATAGTCAAAATAAAACAGCTTTTTCAAGAAACACATCAGTCTATTATTGTTTTTCAAAATTAAGGTTATTCCATGCAGCAGATTGCCAAAAACCTGAACATTTCATAGGAAGATGTCTTTTACTCTCTTGATAAACTAGGCCAAAATGAATCTAACCAGGATAGAACAAGAGCTGGCAGGCCTAATTCACAACAGCATAAGAGGATAAGTACATCAGTGTTGGTAGTTTGAGAAACAGGCGTCTGACAGGTCTTCAGTTGGCGGCCTCCTTAATTAGTACACATCAAATACCGTATCATCTGGATCAAGCTTACTAATATGTTCAACGATGTCAAACTTAATCAAACTGACACACATTATCAAAGTAAACAGGTAGGACAAAGACATTTATCTATATGACAAGATCAGCGCCTTTCTTGGCAAAACAAGAAGTGAGGCAGGAATCTTCAACTAGGAAAATTTTACAAAAGGACATTAAGTACAAAGGTCTACATGGGGATCGTGTATCACACAAGGATTAGCTATTATTCCACAAAGGGATGTACCAATGCACAGTCAGGGTGAAGCATCTAATTTCTATACTAAAAATTACCAAAGGGAAATACAAACTTCAATGTTTATGATTTCTAAAGTAGACATATCACCTTGTTCTCTAGAATGTAAACTATAGGTGATAAAATAAAACATTTATGATTATAATTACCCTTTTAAAATACAGGGCACATTTTTTGTTTTGTTTTAATACTTCTTCACATCATATGAGTCAGCAGTCTTCGAGTGAATGAAATTTGGACAAATCAGTAAAAGAAACCTTTTCTCATATCCTCCAAATGGGATTTAAAGAAACAATACCGGGTTGTTGTCCTCCTCCAGAAAATACAACCTGTTCTATACACAATGAGTTGCTTGCCATCAGCATCATTCTCTACATCATCTTTATGACTGGAATCGTTTTAGCAACTTTCAGAAACCTGGTGCTGATCATTTCCATCACTCATGTCAAGCAGCTGCACACACCGACAAATGTGTTGACACTCTCAATGGCTGCTGTAGACTTTGTTATTGGAATTTTCATTATGTTTGTTACTCTGATTCAAACAGTGGATAAATGCTGGAATGTGAGAGTTCATACATGTATGTATGGCAATATCATTTTGCTACACAGCTATTACTACTATTTCATTTACACATCTTATTTTTCATTCTATTGACAGATACTGTGCTGTTTGTTACCTGTGTGTTAGAAGAGCCTGGGTATTTGCTGGAATCAGCTTGATTTCTTTAATCTATTACACTACCTTGATTTTGTATTTAGAAAGTACCATTTTATAAAGTGATGATTGTGTTTGAAGATGTTGGCTTGTGAATAATAATCCATCCATTTTCCAACCAGATGAATCCAAACACAGAGTCATGGGGGTCTGCTGGAGCCAATCCCAGCCAACACAGAGCACAAGGCAGGAACCAATCCCAGGCAGGGTGCCAACCCACTGCAGGACAAACACAAACACACACCAAGCACACACTAGGGCCAATTTAGAATCGCCAATCCACCTAGCCTGCATGTCTTTGGACTGTGGGAGGAAACCGGCACTGGAGAAAACCCGCGAGACACGGGAGAACATGCAAACTCCACACAGAGAAGACCCGGGAAGCAAACCCAGGTCTCCTAACTGTGAGGCAGCAGCGCTACCACTGCGCCTCCGTGCCACCCACGTGAATAATGATAATAATAATAATACATTTTATTTATTGGGTGGCATGGTGGCGTAGTGGTAGCACTGCTGCCTCACAGTTAGGTGACCCGAGTTCACTTCCCGGGTCCTCCCTACATGGAGTTTGCATGTTCGCCCCGTGTCTGTGTGGGTTTTCTCCAGGTACTCCGGTTTCCTCCCATAGTCCAAAGACATGCAGATTCGGTGCATTGGCGATCCTAAAATTGTCCCTAATGTGTGCTTGGTGTGTGTGTGTGCCCTGCAGTGCGCTAGAGCCCTGTCCGGGGTTTGTTTCCTGCCCTGTGTTGACTGGGATTTGCTCCAGCAGACCCCCGTGACCCTGTAGTTAGAATATTATGGGTTAGATAATGGATGGATTTTATTTACGTAGCACCTTTCATACACTCATGGGCACTTTACAATTCAATAAACTCATTAACAAGACATTAGAAATTACATACAAGAAAATGAATAATACTCTTTGAAGAGATGTGTTTTTAACAGGATTTTGAAAAGAATAATAGATTTTTCCTCGTGAAGGGTGAGAGTAAAAGCAATCCAAATTTTAGGGGCTATTACACTGGAAGCTCTGCCACCCGTCGTTACTAACCTGTGTTTAGGTACAGTTAGTAAGTTACTGTCCGATGATCTTAATGCACCAGCAGGAGTGTAAGGAAGTAACAGCTCAGACAGACAATGAGGGGAAAAACCATGAAGGGCTTTAAAGGTGAGAAAAATAATTTTATATTTGATTCTTGAAAAGACTGGTAACCAATATAGATCATAGAGGACAGGAGTGATGTGAGCAGATTTTTTAGTGTGTGTAAGTAGATGAGCAGCAGAATTCTGAGCATATTGTAATCTATTGATATATTTAGTCGGGAGGCCATAAAACAAAGCACTGCAATAATCCAGATGGGTAGTGATGAAAATGTGAATGAGTGTTTCAGTATCTTTTACACGGAGGAAAGAATACAGATGAGCAATGTTGCGAAGATAAAAAAAAAGCCCTATGCACTATTGAGCTAATGTGTGTTTGAAAAGTAAGAAGCTGATAAAAGATGACACCCAAATTAAGGACTGATGCTGAAGGTTCAACCAGGATCCCATCAATGTCAATTTTTAGCCCACAAAGGGTAGAGAGGACATATTAGACATGTGACTAATATCATACTTGTTACTGTGGATGTGCTACTGTATGTAGTAGTATGCTTCCATGTTCTGTCAATCTGGTCCTCTGTTCTAAGATCTTTATTGTTGCAATTCAGCAATATGTGCAAATTTTACTTAGTTATATAACCACGATGATTTTACAGCAGAACACAGAATATATTCACAGTTTTAAACTATTACATTTAATTGATCCATTGATAACTACAAATGAGTGATTTTGTAACCAAGAAACAAAACTGGACCCTTATAGTATTCAGTTTTGTCTAATTTAATAAAGATACAGTATGATTATCCCTAAGGTGCTGTGAAACTTCTTTCACATGTCCAACATGTGCTTTAAGGTCTTTGGAAAACATCAAACTATCATCAGTATACTCAAGTATGAAATGTCCCAACTGTTCTAACTGCTGGAAACTTTTAGTTTTTTCAGTCACTATCTGCTGCAACTCAATGAGGACTTCAAATCACATTTGCTTTCTTAAATATCTTCACTCTCAATTTAAGGTGTCTCAATTCTTTATCATTACACTTCATGCCAAGGTCACTGATTTTTAGGATTCAGGTTCAGTTAAAGGTTTACACTGAAGTGCACCCCAAAATAATGGGATGCCAAGTAGAAGATCCATTTAACAAGCAAGGGATAGCAACTATAAAACTAAAAGAGAGATCATCATACCCAAAAAAGTAATCCAAGTAGTCTGTTTCAATTTGTAATTTACACAACCTCTAGGACTGCTCTCTGTGGCAACTATAGATGGGAAATTATGAAAGTGACAAAAAGACCAGAAGTGCACAAAAATAAGGATAAACCATTTAAAAAACAAATAATTGACCTTTGCAAACAAATCAAATATAAACACAACGAGAAAACATACGAGTATGGGGAAGGAATCACAACAAGAACAATGTTGTACTTTAACATTTAATTCTGGAAGCTGTTGGGTGCTGAATAGCTGCTTTAGCGAGGAGAATGGCTATGGCATATGGAAGTAGCAGTGTGACATTATTCCCACTGTTGGGCTGTACCAGAAAACAAATACCAGTGTTTTGTATTCAGAAAACAAAGGTAGACATTTTGGACTCAGCATGGTATGTTTCTAAAGAAGTATTCAACAATACAGTTACTTTGTGAAATTGAATACTGAATACATTTAAGCAGCAACAATATAGATCCCGAGGACATGTAAAATAGTTGGCAATTCAATGGGGATTCTGGCTACTTTGTCTACTTTTATGGTCCTTGTGCCTAACTACAGCTTTAAACAGGCAGCAATGTTCAAAGGGTATTTGAACTGGTGATCAGCAGTTGAATTTATTTGACCAAAGAAGACATAGTCATATGATGCATTCTCTTGGTTTGATTTCAAGGATATGTGAGGATGTACATAGGTTGTGTGCAAATACTAATATTTTGGTGAATTATTACTTGGCAGGTTAGTTAAGCATTAGCATGAATCTGAAACATCCATAGCCTGAATAGCCATAACTACAGGGCTAGTTTGCCTTGCATTCTAGTACTTATTCACTCCAAGTAGTCTCTGAATTGAAGAAATTTGGACAAATTAATAAACAGTAACTTTTTACATACCCTCCAGTGTGGGTTTAAAAGCAGAACAAGCTTTTTCTCTTCATCCAGAAAATTAAACCTGCTCTCTACACAAAGTGTCACAGTCTCTACATCATCTGTATGACTGGAATAGTTCTAACAGTATTTGAAAATCTGGTGGAGATCATTTCCATTGCATATTTCAAGAAGCTGCACACACCAAGAAATTTTCTGACACTTTCCATGGCTGTTGTAGACTTTGTTATTGGAATATTCATTATAGCAACTGGACTAAAGTTAATACATTCTGCTCGTCATACCTTTCTCATACGTTTGCTACAATGACATAATTAAACTCATGCAAGAGGAAGGAAGGAAAATCATTAGCTTTGCTGATTGATAGACAACTTAATCTATACCTCTCAATGCATGTAAGTCTCCCCTGACAATCAAGAAGGCACATTGAGGCCTTACATCTCAATCGTGTGGATACTACTACTACTTGTTTTCTTTTTTTTTCCAGAGGAAAGTTGAGGAGTAAAATGTCCAGCAAACACACATGATAAAATTCACATAAGTTGACACCAAAGCTCTAATGGTATCCTATCAAGGTGCTTACAATGATGCAAAAAAACATACACGATAAAAAACAGTTTATATTAACCTATTATTAATAAGGTATCAATCACTACAATAAAAACTATTCTTTTGTCTAACAGCATTGTTTCAACAAATACACTATATAGATGTACAATTAAATATGTATAATTAAATACACAGAATATGTCCCAAAAAGCATTGCAAATCATAACAACATTTATTTTTTTCTCCCTCCACTCCTCAAGGTGAGCTTTGTCTACCTCCACCCAACTCTGACTTGCATGGATGAGGTCTTTTATCTTGGACCCAGGAGTACCTCCAGTGCTAGGGCACAGCCTGTTGGAAGTACTTCTGGGTCAAACAAAAGTCCCACTAAGTAGGGATCCTTGTACTACAGTTCCCAGCATGCCTTGTGGGTGTCCATATAAGGTATCATTGCCCAGGGTGCTGCCACCTAGAGTAGCAGGGCTGCATGTATCCCTGATAGGTTGTCTCCCCCTGATCTTGCATCTCACTGACCTCCTGGCCTTGGTATTTTACCTTTCCCCAGTTGGGATGCCCACTGATGTGCATCGTCCATCACAATAGATAGAGACATAATACTTTATTTGCCCCAAAGGGGAAATTTAGCTTTTTACAGAAGGTCGATAAATAAATAAACATTATACCAAACAACAATAACCCCCTTTAAATACACACACCATTTACTAAAAAGAAGGACAACTTCTGACTTGACCAAACATAAAAAGAGCAGTCACAGTTACAGTAAGGCATTATAAAGTTATATTGCAGCAGGTATGAAGGAGTACAGTGGCTTTTCTTGAGACACTTCTGTTGAATAATGACTTGGCTAAAAGTACTCAATGCTAGTGTAAATAAGGTTAAATGACACCTTTTATTGGCTAACTAAATATATTACAAATGCAAGCTTACAAGGCAGCTAAGGCCCCTTCATCAGGCAAGGTGTAACAAAGAAACTGAAAAATACTCTCTCTTATATTGGGACAGCAAAGTGATTTTTTTTTCTTTCATCTTAACCACCTTTTTATTCAAATGTTAGCAAAATGAATACACCTGAGATGAATTAACCCTGAAAGAAGAGAACAATGAACTAATAAAATGTAGAGATAAGATAACCATTACTTGAGACAGTCCTGTAAAGTTTTTTTTGAAGTGCACTGTCTGTAAGATAGGCCTCTGATGTAGTCAGCTGGTCAATCAGTCTGTTAGTCCACATATCTGCTCATAAAACTCTTTTCTATATTAAGACCATTTTGTAGAGTGTTGAATTTAAGCATAAGTTTGTATTCCCATTCTCTCCGCTCCTGTTGGGTCTTGAAATTACCCTTAAGCACAGTGACCCTCAGATCCTTTGTGCTGTGGCCATCACTGTTAAAGTGTGCTGCCACCGGAAGATCAATACTGTTCTGATTAATATGAAATCTATGTGAGTTCATTTGCTGGCGCAGTGTCTGACCAGTTTCCCCTATACAGTCCAGTGTTGGGGCACCTTATGCACATGATTAGGTAGACCACATTAGCAGACTTACATGTGAATGGATCCTTTATTGTATGCTCCTGCTGACAACGTGATATAACTATATGATCTGTTGTGTAGATATGTGCATAGGTGCCACACCTGTTCTCTAGGCAGGGAGATGTGCCACTTGCTGCCGAGCCACACATAGAGTTTTGGACAATCAGTTGTTTGAGGTTTGGTGGTTGTCTGTATGCAAGGAGGGGAGATTCTGGGAATATATCCTTCAGTTTATTGTCTTTCTGTACCATGGGTTGAAGCTCTTTCATAATTTATCAATGCTAGTGTATCAGAGAGATGGTAAGTACTTCAATGAGTGTAGCTTGCGAAATCAAGTGCCTTACTGGTCCTCAGTTGGCAGCTTCCATAAATAGTACATTCCAAACAGACAGTTACATTTGCAACTAACTTGCTAATAAATTTAGCAATGAAAGCTCTTTATTTAAATTGTAGGGTTGGTCTCGTCCGATGCGAGAGATGGACGTCTGAAGTGGAGCTCCGCTAGCAGTGGTGCTATTTTTCATATTATTTGCTTATTATTCTGAGATATCCTGTATTTATTCAACCCGAGAGGGACCGCTACAGTATATGTAAACACATATAAACATGGCCAACAAGAAGGGGGGTCCGAAAGAATCGAAGACTAAAGCTACATCCAAGCTGCGATCAGTAAGCCCTAGTTCGAGATACGGCCTCTCAGAGACAGACCTGGATCAGATGGGCGAAAGTACAGACTCCTCGGGACCACGGTCCGCTACATCGTCGCCGGCTGAGAGCGAAAAGGGAGCGAAGGTGCGATCGTGAGTGCAGATGTGGATAGCTCGCCGATTGGAGAGGATTACCTGAAACTGGAAAAGGCCGGGAGGTCCGCGGCTTCAGTTACGCAATCACGCGGGACTGGAGCAGCGGGACACCGGCTTCAGCAGAGTCTGCTGCTTCATCTACGGTACAAGAAGGCACATTTGAGCTATCTGAACTGAAAGTGTTGCTCGCTGAGCTCAGGCAAGATATAAAGAAAAGCGAGAAGGCTAATGAGAAAGCAACGGCAAAGGCACTTGAGAGACTGAAACAGGAATTAAAACAGGAGATGAAACAGGCCAATGAATGTCTGCGACAGGAAATCCAACAGGCAAATGAAAGGCTGCGTCAAGAGGTACAGCTTGAACTTCGACAGGTGCTGGGTAAAATTGAAGAGCGCATTGAGAAAAACTCGCTAAACTGAGCACGCTTGCTGATCGATTGGAGCATCTTAGTGAGACATTCACGAATCGGATCGAAATAGCCGAACATCTAGCTGCCAGTGCCGAGGAAAGAGCAGTAAATGTCAGTTCGAATGTAAAAACTCGGAGAAAACCTTGGAGACAGACTGGCTGCTTTAGAAGATGGGAATAGAAGGTATAATGTCAGAATTGAAGGCTTGCCGGAGAATCGAAAGTTTAAACCCGTGAAATTCGCAACTGAACTTTTTCTAAAATAATCGGGGACTTTAAAGCAGAATCTGAGATAGCAGCGGCTTACGCGTCGCTGATCAAACACCGTCAGACCCGACCAAGATCTTTTATAGTCCGTTTTGAACGATTATCATTTAAGTTAGAGGTGATGGAACTCCTCAGGAAAAAAAGGAAGATATTATATATGAAGATTGCCACATTCGCGTCTTCCCTGACTTCTCTCCAGCAACAGCTATCAAACGCCGCCTTCTATAATATTAAACAGCGCTACGGCAAGCCAATGTCAAATACGGCCTCCTGTATCCGCAAAACTGAAAGTGGAATGGCAGGGTCATTTCTATGTTTTCGCTAGCAAGGAGGAGGCAGAAAATGAGTTAAGAAAGCTGATCCGGACTATTCTGATACATAATTGTGAGTCATGGCGGTAAATGATAAAGCTAGGATTAATAATCTACTGTCTGATCTATTTGTTTTAAAATACGGGTTTTTATCAGCATATATTCTCATATTCTTATATTATTATTACTTACTTATTACTTATCATTACTTAGTATTACTAGGGCTAAATGTTTATGTTTTATTGTGCTTAATTACGTTTTCCTCCTCTTTTTTCTTTTCTAATTATTTCATGTGTACCCTAAATGAGACTGTTCAATATCATACCCTTGGTTTGCTGTTATTGCTATTACTGCATTAAGACTTGTTATGCTTGTTTTGGACACATCTTTAACACCATCACCTGGGTTTATTATCTGGGGATATCATCTTAATGCACTAAAATTGATGAAGATTATATGTATGTATATATATATATATATATGTATATGTATATGTGTATATATATATATATATATATATATTAGTGCAAAATTCTTTTCTTTCTTTTTCCTCTTTTAAAGACTATATTGGTAACAGATATCTCTATCTTTTAACCTTAAAGCGCCACTGCATGGGGGCTTGATGTGCTTTGGACGTGCTCTGTCTCTGGGTATGTCAGAGGACTGGGACTGCATGAAGTGGGTTTTAGCCTCACCTGGGGAGGCAAAAAGGGAGGGTGGGGGTTAAGGGGAAGAGAAAGAGAGCAGGCTTGATCTATATCTAATCTATCATCTCAATCTTTATAATTATAACTATCAACGTAATAATAAGCTGCATGGCAACAACTCTTGGGGGAATAGGAAATTAAGACCTAAACTATTTCACTTCCAGTTAAGACTATAATATGACACCAAAAACTCAGAATCAGTGTCTCCATGATGGGACAGTTAACTCGTAAGCTGGAATGTTAAAGGCCTGAATCACGAATTAAAGAGAAAGAAAGTACTTTCTCACCTAACAGGTCTAAATGCTAAAATAGTATTTTTACAGGAAACCCACTTACTAAGTAAGGATCAGTTCCGCTGCAAAAGACTGGACTGGCCAAATGTTCCATTCTAGTTTTACAAAGAAAACTAGAGGGGTGGGAATTCTCATACATAGAACAGTACCATTTGTAGCATCAGATGTAGTATTGGATCCTGAAGGGAGATATGTGATGGTCATGGGAGACTTATCTAACTGTAAAATGATTTTGATAAATGTTTATGCACCTAATGTTGATGATAAGGAATTTATACAAAATTTATTTGCATCCATTCCCAATCTGAACACTCATAAACTTATAATGGCTGGGGACTTTAATTGTGTTCTAAATCCACTTTTAGATAAGACTTCCTCCACAGGGGAACGCAACTAACACCGCAAAGATAATTACAAAGTTTATAACTGATCACAACTTATCAGATCCCTGGAGGTTTTAAACCCAAATTCAAGAACATATTCTTTCTACTCACCAGTACATCATTGCTACTCAAGGATTGATTACTTCTTTATAGATAATAACTTCTTGCCTAAGATTAAATCTTGTAAATACGATGCTATTGTTATTTCAGACCATGCTCCGATGATCTTGGAGCTGAAATTACTAAGCCCCATACACTCACCCGCAGATGGCGTCTCAATCCGCTTCTATTAGCTGACGAGAATTGTACTGAATTTATATCCAAACAAATTGAATTCTTTCTAGAGACAAATACATCCCCTGAGATCTCTGCAGGAACACTCTGGGAAACTCTTAAGGCCTTCTTAAGAGGACAGATTATCTCATATCTTTCCCACAGAAATAAATCCGCGAAGAAAGTAGCAGAGATAAAAGCGAAATTACTAAAATAGATGAAGAACATGCCAGACTACCAAGCGAGACTCTACATAAGAGGAGGCAGGCTCTACATTCAGAATTAAACCTCTTGACAACTAAAGAAACCGAACAACTAATTTACAAATCCAGACATCATTATTATGAACATGGAGAGAAAGCTAATAAGCTTTTAGCAACAAATTCACAAGCAAGAAGTGCATAACGCAATCTCGTAATTACTAACACGAATGGAGATAAAATCATCGAACACAAAAATATAATGTACACTTTTAGAGACTACTATAAATCCCTATATACTACTGAGTTTAAAGAAGACAATATACAATCTAATGCATTTCTGGATAAATTACAGATACCACAAATTGACGCTATTAGTGTGGAGGAGCTCGATAAACCTCTGTCATTATCAGAATTACTGGATGCTATAAAGTCACTCCAAGGTGGAAAAGCAGCAGGCCCTGATGGCTACCCTGCAGAGTTTTACAAGAAATTCTCCGCTCAGCTAGCTCCCTCCTATTAGCAACATTTACAGAAGCCAGAGATAACCAATCTCTTCCACAAACCTTTCGCCAAGCACTAATCACTGTCTTTCCAAAACAAAATAAGGACTTATTACAATGTGCATCATACAGACCAATTTCACTTCTGAATAACGACGTTAAAATACTCTCTAAAATCATAGCTAGAAGGATGGAGAAAGTGCTCCCTCAGTAATATCACAAGACCAAACTGGATTTATTAGGGGCCGACACTTATCTTCAAATCTTCGACGCCTGTTTAATGTAATATACTCACCAACTAAATCAAACACCCCAGAAATATTATTATCATTGGATGCAGAAAAGCATTCGACATGATTGAATGGAAATACCTTTTACTATTTTGGAGAAGTTTGGGTTTGGCCCGAACATTTGTGCATGGATTAAATTACTGTATACTAACCCAGAAGCTTCAGTTTGCATCAATAACATTTGCTCAGACTACTTTAAACTAGAACGTGGCACAAGACAAGGATGCCCTTTGTCACCACTGCTGTTTGCAATTGCCATTGAACCACTGGCAATACATTGTCGAAATACTGATCAGATAAAGGGGATTAGCAGAGAAGGACTGGAACAGAAAATCTCATTATATGCAGATGACATGGTACTGTATATATCGGATCCAGAAAATTCTGTGCCTGCAGTCTTAGCAGCACTCACAGAATTTCAAAAGCTCTCTGGTCTCAGAATTAATCTGAATAAAAGTGTACTCTTTCCGTGAATTCGCAAGCATATAATATTAGATTAGACACCCTTCCTTTTATCATTGCAGAACAGTTTAAATACCTCGGGTAAACATCACAAGTAAACATAAAGCTCTTTATCAACAAAATTTCGTGTCTGTATGGAAAAAATTAAACAAGACTTGCATAGATGGTCAACCCTTCATCTCACACTAGCTGGAAGAATTAACACTGTTAAGATGAATATTCTTCCTAAGCTCCTTTTTATTTCAAAACATACCAATATACATTAATAAATCGTTCTTTAAGCAATTAGATTCAACAATAACCTCATTTATTTGGAATTCTAAACATCCACGCATCAAAAGAGCGACCCTACAAAGACAAAAGGCAGAAGGCGGCATGGCTCTACCTAACTTCCAGTTTTATTACTGGGCAAATATACAGTCGATAAGAACCTGGACACAAATAGAAGAACATACACAGGCATGGACCGCAATAGAAGTAAAATCCTGCAGTACTTCTTTGTATTCCTTGCTTTGTGCTCCAATAAACACACGTTATCGGCAATACACTAATAACCCAATTGTGCTCCACTCACTTAGAATCTGGAACCAATGTAGAAAGCATTTTAAGACGGAGAAGCTTCTTTCTGTGGCACCCTGCAAAAGAACCACCTCTTTCAACCCTCACAAACATATGCAGTTTTTAATATCTGGAAAAAATTTGGAATTAACTTGCTTAGAGATCTTTATATAGACAACGTCTTTGCATCCTATGAACAATTACGTTCCAAATTTAACATTCCAGCTACAAATTTCTTTCACTATCTTCAAATCAGGAACTTTGTTAAACAGAACCTTCCAGATTTTCCTCATCTTGCACCCTCATCCACGCTGGAAAAATTATTGCTCAATTTCAAGGAGTTAGACTCCATCTCTACAATATATAAAATCCTTTTACAATCCCTTCCTTTCAAAGATCCAAGAGGACACTGGGAAAATGACCTCTCAATTAATATATCAGAAAAGGAGTGGAAAGTAGCAATGCAGAGAATTCACTCAAGCTCCATATGCGCAAAGCATACAATTATACAACTCAAAATTATATATCGAGCACATCTGTCTCGACTAAAACTCTCAAAATGTTTCCAGGGCATGATCCAACCTGCGAACGTTGCAACCAAGCCCCAGCCTCACTAGGTCACATGTTCTGGGCCTGCTCCAAATTAACATTATTCTGGACAAAAATTTTTAATTACCTCTCAGACAGTCTTGGACTCACAATCCCTCCTAACCCATTAACAGCTGTGTTTGGGGTTCTTCCAGAGGGTCTTAAAGTGGAGAAAGACAAACAAACTGTGATTGCATTCACTACACTGTTGGCACGCAGACTTATTCTGATAAACTGGAAGAACCCAAACTCTCCTCTTTTAAGTCAGTGGGAAACTGATGTGTTATATTATTTAAAATTGGAAAAAATCAAATACTCAGTTAGAGGATCTGTGCAGACTTTTTTCAAAACATGGCAGGATCTAATCAGTAATATTTTGAAATGATTTTATAAAGCACAGAGAATTTGTTGATTTAGGTATTTTTAAAAGCCTTAAATTTTACACCGTTTGGCTTGCTCTCTCTCTCAAGGGTGGGGATCGATCTGTTCTTAGCATAATTCTTTTTTTTTGTAAAACTTGATTGCTATGTATTGATTGTAATAAAATTAATAAATAAATAAATAAAAAAATAAATAAATAAATTGTAATGCCTTCTCAAACTAAATTGGCTTGTTGTGGAGAAGGAGTTTCCACTAAGTAGGAAGAATGCTGTGGACATGTTTTTTGTTTTGCTACATCCTATCTACTGGATGTGACGTGGGCTTCTCTACTGCTACTCCACTGACAAAAAACAGGACAAAAAACGGGTCATAGATGAACATTATTAGCTTCTTCAGAGTGGTTATATCAACCACTCAGCCTTTCTTATAAAAGCTGAATAGAGAAAAAAAGGCTCACTACAGACACTGAATACTGCAAGAGAAACATTTTGTACAATTAAAGTCTGAATGAAATTTGCAATTAATACCATTAATACATTTACACTGGTGTAGTCAGATTTACTGAGGTTCTTATATCTGCCATTAGCACCATACTGTAAGTACTATGAAGCACAGCTCATCTTTTTAAGAATAGCCAGTAAAACATATTTTGGCCATAGTGTGTGGTTTCACTATTGTGGCTTGGCACAGGCACTGCAAAACAGAACTCCTGAGCCTGTCTAAAATAAAGACCCAAACTCCAGCAGCCATGCATTCAAGTGACCTTCACTGAATGATGTAATGTATCTTAAGTACAAAGCAGGGTAGCGGCACAAATATTACAAAACATTAAGTACAAAAGTCTATCTTGGGATCTTAAATCAGACAAGGAATAGCTGTTATTCCACAAGGGCTGTACCAAAGTACCATCAGAGTAAAGCATCAAACTGCTATAAAAAATACCAAAGGAACAGATAATGATGCCTGTTTATGATTTCTAAAGTAAAAAGACTGTTATGTCACTTTGTTCTTTAGTGTATAAATTAAAGGTGTTAAAATTACAGGTTACACATTTCTCTACAGCTGTTCAAAGATAGTCTATCGGCTTATCAGAGAGCTGCCAAATCAGCTAAGGCAACCTATTTTTCTAATTTAATTTTGCATAATCAGTCTAGACCTAAGGTCATGTTTTCTGTTATTAACTCTGTTGTCAATCCCCCGGTACACACTGGGTCAGTTGCTTCTGTTGCCCTTTGTGAAAGCTTCTCGAGATTTTTTAAAGATAAAGTAAGTAAACCTGGTCTGGGAGCCCATATCTTCTCTACCAAGCAGCCTGCTCCTCTGCCGTTGTCTATGTCTTGGGATACTTTTGAACCAGTCTCTATACAGTCACTCAAAGATACTATTGTTAAACTGAAGCCATCTTCCTCTCCATATGACGCTATCCATCCTAGATTTTTAACACAAATCATTGATTCGATCGGACCGGGCTTAGCGTCCTTTTTTAATAAGTACCTCTCAACAGGCGTGGTTCCTTCTAATTTGAAAGTTACTACTATTACTCCCCTCCTCAAGAAACCTTCACTCGATTTGTCAGTTTTAAAAACTATCGCCCTATCTCGGTCCTACCGTTTCTTTCTAAGGTTTTGGAAAAGATTGTGTTTTTCCAACTTCAATCTTTTCTTGCTTTAAATAATTTGTTTGAGCATTTTCAATCTGGTTTCAAGGCGGCCCACAGTACCGAATCAGCCCTCTTGAGAGTGTTAAATGACATCTTTTTAGCCACTGATACGGGGGATTCTGTGGTCCTTGTTCTATTAGATTTATCAGCTGCTTTCGACACTATCAATCATTCGATATTACTGAATAGACTAGAGTCCTGGGTGGGTCTTTCTGGCACAGTTTTAAAATGGTTTCAGTCATTTTTATCTGATAGAAAATACATGGTTAGGCTAGGAGACTTCTCCTCCTTAACGTCCTCTCTCTCCTGTGGTCTTCCTCAAGGCTCTGTGTTGTCTCCCACTTTATTTTCTCTGTATATGCTACCTCTAGGCTCTATTTTTAGAAAACATGGGGTATCATTTCACCTTTATGCTGATGACACACAAATTTATTTACCTTTTTAAGAAAAATGATCCACTGGCTATGAATGCCTTGTTGTCTTGTTTAGATGAAGTTAAATCTTGGCTATCCCAAAACTTCTTATCCTTAAATGAAGAGAAGACTGAAGTGATAGTCTTTGGCCCTTCTGAACATATGAAGGCCCCGGAATTTGACCTGGGACCTTTATCAGCTTTCAGGTCTTCACAGGTTCGGAATCTGGGTGTCCTGTTAGATGACTCATTAAAACTTGACAAACAAGTCTCTGCCGTGATCGGATCGAGCTTTTATCAGCTTCGCACGCTTGCAAAAATTAAACCTTATCTCACTGACAAGACCCTGGAGATGGCCATACATGCTTTTATTACATCTCGCCTCGACTATTGCAACTCTTTATTATGGCATCTCCAAATCCCAAATTGCCTGTCTTCAATTGGTCCAGAACGCAGCTGCTAAATTTCTTTTAAAAAAGAAAAAAATGGATCATGTGACTCCGCTTCTGAAGTCCCTTCATTGGTTGCCTGTTCAATTTAGAATACATTTTAAAATCTTATTATTTGTTTTTAAAACACTACACCAACAAGCACCCATCTATTTATCTGAATTGCTTCACCAATATACCCCCCTGAGAAGTTTGAGATCCGGTGATCAGAACCTTCTTTTAATTCCACACTCCAGACTAAAGCGTAGAGGTGACCGTGCTTTCTCGGTAATTGGGCCTCGCCTTTGGAATGATCTGCCTATTGAAATCCGAATGGCTCCTAGTCTGACTATTTTTAAATCTATTTTAAAAACACATCTGTTCTCTCTGGCTTACTAGGCCTTATTTTGCCTACCTAGATGTGTGTAAGTGTAGATATATGTATATGTATATACAAATATGTATAATACAAATTATTTTTATGTGTTTCTGCTGTGCTTCTTTTGGCTAAATCGTATATTTCTATTTTATGTTGTTGTTTCTAAATGTACAGCACTTTGGTCAGTCGTGTGGCTGTTGTAAATGTGCTATATAAATAAACTAAACCTAAAACCTAAACCTAAAATAAAACCCTTACAATTGTGACTAAGGTATGTTTACTCTGATTTTTAATACTTCTTCACTCCATCTATGTCAGCAGTGCGTGAATGAATAAACATTTGGACAAAATCAATAAACATTAACTTTTTCCATATCCAACAAAATGGGATTAAAGGAAGCAGAACACATTTTTTGTCCTCCTCCAGAAAATACAACCTGCTCTCTACACAAAGCATCACTTGCTGTCAGCATCATTCTCTACATCACCTTTATGACTGGAATCATTTTAGCAACTTTTGGAAACCTGGTGTTGATCATTTCCATCGCTCATTTCAAGCAGCTGCACACACCAACAAATGTGCTGACACTCTCAATGGCTGTTGCAGACTTTCTTATTGGAGTATTCGTGATGCCTGTTAGACTGACTCAAACAATGGATAAATGCTGGGACTTGGGAGTTCAAACATGTATGGCAGGAATATTTTGTTACACAGCTATTAGTGCAATTTCGGTTACATATCTTATTTTTCTATCAGTGGACAGATACTACGCTGTTTGTTACCCATTACATTATTCCAGAAAAATAACAGTTGGAAGAGCCTGGGTGTTTGCTGCAATCTGTTGGATTTGTTCAATTTGTTACAGTGCTTTGAGTTTTTATGTACAGTTTACTTTTCTATTTAGTGAAAAAAATATATGTGTGGGATTCTGTTATTTTGTGATGACTATCATATTTTATATTGTGGATATGCTATTTAACCCTCAATGGGTCCTTGT